>NC_060285.1:25346856-25408434 GCF_021613505.1 Equus quagga
ACATACATAGGTAGATACATGTCTATATATACATAGATACATGTAAAAGTTATATATCTATATCTGTGTAGACATACATCTAGATATATAACTTAAAGCTCTAGATGTGCAGCTACAAAGATGAATTTGCTAGAGTCTTTGTCCTTTTTATTCTATAACTGCAGACCGGCCTTTCTAAAAAGAACTTTACAATTTCAATTAGATAAAATTAATTTTGACCGTGCTTGAGCATAGGAGGAGAGTTCGAAAGTTACAATTGAAAATATGACGTTACTGTATGTTTGACATATGTCATTAAAACTGACATTTCTTAGTAAGAAAGCACCAGCTATGCTATTAATCCTCTCTCTCTTTTGCAGAATATTTTATGGAGATACTAGCCACGATGTAGCTTAACTTGGAACTAAACCAAACAACTAGGATTGGTGGGTGCAATCATCCCTTGGTATCTGCGAGGAATTGGTTCCAGGACCCCCTGCAGCTACCAAAATGCACAGATGCTCAAGTCCCTGATATAAAATGGCATAGTATTTGCATATAACCTACACACATCCTCTCGATACTTTAAATGATCTCTAGATTACTTATAACACCTAATGCAATGTAAATACTAGGTAAATGGTTGTTATACTGTATTTTTCAGGGAATAATGACAAGAAAAAAGCACTGTATGTATGCAGTACAGACGCAGCCACGGTAGGCCTTTCAATCTGTGGTTGGTTGAATCCATGGATGCGGAGCCTACAGATACGGAGGGCTGACTGTGTATCATTATTGTTATCATCACCATGTTACCATTATCATTAGCTCATCACAAATATTATTATTATTGCTAATGAGACTTGTAATTGTATTATTTTTATGTTGATTCTTTCTCTCCAAGAATTCTTCTCCACTCTTGCCATTTTTTCACCTCATCCAAATTGTGTTTATATAAACAGAAGTGACAATTTACTCAATTATGTAATACTAAAGTAAAGATCACTGAATCAATACTGACTTGGGGTAGAAGAAGAAGACTGCCTTACTCAAGCTATATTATAGTAACATGTCTCCCAGACATAATATTTTCCTGCTTGTCGCTAAGGAGTCTTTTTGAAACACATTTAGGGTAATTTTTGGAGTTAGACATTAGCAAATTATCACTACTTGCTTGAGAAACACCCCACAATCCTAATTAGACAGAAAAGTGAAATACACAGGCAAAGCTACCACATCAGCCTTAGAGGTTGTGCACTGCACAATGCCAGGGCGTGCCATTCACAGAGACAGTGATGTGAATGGTGCCTCTGCTGTTGTGCAACAAAGCAACCTGCATGTTTGGAAGTATTGGAAACATTGTAGGAAGAAATAAAGAAGACTTCACTGAAGGGTTAGGTGGACCCATAGTCATCTTGTGTTTAAAAATAATTTTTTAAAAAATTTATTTATTTGCTAAGGAAGATTCACACTGAGCTAATATCTGTGCCAATCTTCTTCTATTTTGTATGTGGGTTGCTGCCACAGCATGGCTGATGAGTGGTGTAGGTCCATGCCCAGGATCTGAACCTACAAACCTGGGCCACTGAAGCAGAGCACTCCGAACTTAACTGCTAGGCCATGGGGCCAACCCCATAAAAATAATTTTATTTTTTAATTCAGTTTTTTCCCCCTGGAATCCATGAGTATTAAGAAATAATTCGAATGATCAGATAAAGACAAGTTCTTGGTAGAGAATTGATTTCACAATCAATAGTCAATTTCACAAAAATACACCATTAGAAACAAGAAAAGTGAACTTAAAAAAACCATGGACTTAGAAAGTGTATAAAGAGCAATTCAACTAGTAGAAGAGGTAAAGATATGGGAAATGATTAAAGATAGGATATGAGTCTAGCAACAGTGCAGGTTAGATAGCTTGAATTCTCTCAGTACCAAACATCTAGTGCTGAGTAAAAGAAAAAAAATCTTTTAAAAACATAGCTTACCCTCAAGATAATAAGGGAAATCACAAGTCCTTCAATATTGTGACTATTCAAAATGTACTAAATGTTCTAGCTAGCGTAATCATAAAAGAAAAACAGAAAAAAGTTATAAGTATTGGGAAAGAAGAAACCCTACTTATATGCTTATGGTATGATTATTTATACAGAAAAATCCAAAAGACTATAAATTATTAGAACTAAGAATTTAGGAAGGTTGCTAGATATAAGATCAATATACAAAAAAATCAATTACATTCTCACATACCAACAACAAAGACTTAAAAAATACTATTTTAAAAAGGACAATTTATAAATACAACAAAAAATAGTGTGTAGGGATAAATCTAATAAAATATCAGCAAGGTTTTTATGAAGAAAATTATGAAACTTTATTGAAATGTCTTAAAGAGGACCTAAATACATAGAGAGTTATACTGTGTTCATAAAAATGTAAACTCAATTCCCTAAAGATATAAATACTCCTAAAATTAACTATAAATGTAATACAATTCAAATTCAACACAACTCAACAGGTGAGAGTAGTGGAATAGAATTGAATTGCTAGTATCTGAGGTGAATCTGGAATTTTTTGGGAAGCCTAGTAAAAATTCTGATAGAAATTTAGAAAAATTTAATAGATAGAAAAAATTCTGATAGAAAAAAATTCCCTGAAAATTCTGTTATCCAAAGGATGAATTCTCAGATATATAATGCAAACAGAAAAGCTATCTTATTTACCAAGAACTGGAATATTTATGTCAACATTAGGAAATTAAGAATGTGATTTCTTGGCAAAGGAATTGCTGTCTCAGTTGCAAGATGGCATTTTTCATGTATGACTCAGAAGGGAAGTCTGGAACACTTGCCCAGTGCCTCAGATATAGACTCTAGGTTTCCAGTTCTAGAGAGGAGAATGTTTTAGCAAGTGCACCTGCCACACATGAGAGCATCCAAAGCATCCAGAGGGATCTGAATGACTATACCTCACCCAAAGGCCACTCGTTAAACTGTAACAGACATGCCACCTGTTCCTTCAGAGGCCAATAAGTGATCTTTGAACAGGACTGGAGTTAAAAAGTAAACCTATGCTCCACGTTTTTGCATCGTTATAACTAAAATACTTACAACAACTGACTTGATATAAGTGTGCAGTCAATGTTTGCCTCTAAGATTGGCTCAGTGCTTACATTTTTAAAGGAAGAACACGTTTGTCATGAAATTTTTTCAAATAGTCTGATTGCTTTTGAAGCAGCTCTCAAAACTATAACACTATGTAATCAGCCAAACTTTCTGTACTACAGTTACCTTTCCAACTCTATAACCATGAGTTTGTGGTATTTTCAAGTGAAAGCAGGGTCAGTTCAAAACAACAAGACTATAGATGATCTCTTTAAAAGTTATATTATTACTTCTTCACTAAAAATTATGAATTCTCAAGAAGAGAGCTAAAGATAAAATCCTTGGTCAGTAAGTTTTTTGTTTTTCTTAAATAGGTATGAAAGTATCATTTAGAATATGGAAAAATCTCAGACTAGTGATGTGACCGGCGTTTCCTTTCAACATTTTCTTCTGCGCTTCTGGTTCACCCCCTCACCCAGCTTTTCCTCTTATACATCCTCTTCATTGTTAGCAAAAGGTAATAGACAAAAACTAAAGACTTCATGGAAAGCATGCATGGAAATCTGTTTCCTACAATATAAACTTTAAGTTCAATGTAGTTTTTAATTTACTTTTCTCTTCTGTTGTCTCATTCACTAGTTGCTAAAAGTGAGTATAATTTGAAAAGGGTGAAAACCGTAAGGATTTGGGTGACCTGAACAGATCAATCAATATGACTGAGTCAACATTTATAGAATACTCCATCCGACAATAGCAGAATACACGTTATTCTGAAACTCACATGAAACATACACCAATATAGACCATAAAATGCACCTTAACAAATTTAAAAGAATAGAAATCATACAAAGTGCATTCTCAGACCACAGTGGAATTAAACTAGAAGTAAACAACAGAAAGATAGCTAGAAAATCCCCAAATATCTGGAAATTAAACAACATACCTCTAGACAACCCATGAGCCAAAGAAGAAATCTCAGGAGAAATCTTAAAATATTAAAGAAAAAATAAAAGTACAACTTACCAAAATTTGTGGGACACAGAAAAATAAATTTGCTTAGAGGGAAATTTATAGCCTTAAACACGTATGTTAGGAAAGAAGAAAGGTCTAAAATCAAAACCTAAGTTTCCACCTTAAGAAACCAGTAAGAAGGGTGAAATAAAATTGATTAGCAAGCGTAGAAAAAAATGTTTAATTTTACATACAATCCAATCAAAGAAATGCAAATAAAAAATATCACTTTTCACATACTGAATTAGGAAATTTATATTTCTGAAGTGTAATATCCAGTGTTGGTATGGGTGTGGTGAAACAGGCACCTTGTGTTAGTGGTGGTTTTACAAATTCATGCAACCCTTTTGGAAAAGAAATTTGGCGGCGTGGCCTTAAATGTGGCAATGTGGCCTTAAATGTACCTTTCCTTTGACTTGGTATCTCCATTTTAATGATTATAAAGAAATAATCTCAGATTAAGAAAATATTTAATTCAGAGAAATATTAAAGTATTACTTATAACAGCAAAAACCTGAGGATAGCTCATGTCCAAATAAATGTCGCATTATGTAGAACAAGGCATATGCATTCACTGGAACAGTCAAAGGCCATGAAAATTGATATTTTGGAAGTATTTCTAATAACTTAATAATCATAAGTGAAAAATAAGTGTGGAACAAAAATTGTGTGAATAGAAATAAGATCAGAAAGAAATATACCAAAATGAAAACTGGCGTCTTGGAATGATGGGTTTGCCCATCTTGCTGCTTTTCTATATTTCCCGCAGACTCAAGACGGATGTGGTAGTTTTGCTCATGGGCTTTGGAGACCTGTGACTTGTGTTATGGTTTCAGCTCTGCCTTGTGAGTCTCAGTTCCCGTTTGTAAAGTGGTGATGATTATTGAGGATCTCTCCCTAGGTGACTGTGAGGATTGAAGGTGAGAATGTATGTAGAGTGTTTAGCACAGGGTCTGCGCACATAGCAAGTCCCCAGTAAATGCTAGCTATTGTTATTGTTCACAATAGGGGAAAAGTTCCCATCAAGAGTAAGCACATTAGGACAGTTCATCTGGATTTGAACAGGGGAATTTTTATTTCTATATAGAACTCTAGTTACTTATCCCTTTGGATGATATGCATATTCAAGATATTTATTTCCTGATTGCAGGATATTTTGAGTCCCTAAAAGGGCAATCGAATATCTTTTTGTATACTAAAAAAAAAAAAGTATACACTAGGAAACCATACGTATTTGACTCTCTTCGTGTATTTAAAAGTACTATACCCAGGACCACACCAGTGAGACTGAGAAAAGAATTCTAAGCTACTGGCTTTAGCTATTTATTACCTCAGGTCTGCAAGTTTTGATTTTTTTTTCAGAGTAAGGGATAGTAATCTGTACCTCCTTCTTTTCTCCTACTGGGTGGTGGGAGGCCAGAGAATATGATAGTTCTACAGAGCAAACTTCCTATAGGGTCATTAGTAGCCCAAGAAATCCCCTGCTGCTTCAGGATTCATTTTAATATAAAATTTAATATTGTTTAAAAAATATTAATATGATTCTATGTTTTCATTTTCAAATATAAGAGTTCTGTTCAAAATAGGAATATCATGTATTCTAACAAGAATTAATCACTTTTAAAGAAGATTCCTTCTTCTCTGCTTGCAACAATACTTGCATTCATGCAAACATTCCTGAAGGAGGGAAGAAAGTGGAAAAACAGAGACTGCAGGTAGTTCACTGTGAATGAAGCTAGAGAGCCTGTGGCAGGAATTGGTACATCACAGAAGGTTTGGGTACCAAGCCAAGCAGCATGAATTCCATCTGTCAACGATGGGGAGCCATGGAATATGTTACTAGGTGCTTGGGCCAAGTACACTGGTGAAATTGCTAACTGTTGATAATATATACAACTAGTTGTCTATTCGATATTCAACCTCCTTTCCTTTCTAACAGGAGCCTGATTTTGTTAAGGGTGGCAGTGTGCCCAATCTAAATAGTCACTTCCCCAGACTGCCTCAGGGTCTGGAGAGGCCACATAACCCAGTTCTGGACTATTAGATATAAGCATGTGGGTGAGGCTGCTGGGAAAGCTTTTTAAGATTTAGCTGGCATGTCTCTTTTTTCCTTCTCTCTTTTTCCATTACTCTTGCCTAGAACGGAGACACAAGTCCTGGATGTGGAGCAGCCATCTTTTGACCATAAGGAAGAAGACCACACAAGTCCTGATGACTTCTTTGAGCAACTACACTTCTACTGGACCGTACACCTCCTGACCTCGTGTCATGTGAAGAAAATCTCAATCTGGTTAAGCTACTGAGTTGGGTTCAAGCAACTGAATGCAATCCCAATATAGTATTATATACATTTCTTGGAGATTTGAAATAAATTTAACATATTAAAAATTCTGAGAAGTCTTATTTAGCTTTGTTTAACCTAATGTTAAGATTATTTGACCACAGAACTCTTTTGCCTCAGAACACTTAGTGTGTCTCACTGAACATGACTGTTCTGCAGAAGTTTTGAAACCGCTACTCATTCTGTGTTGGTCCAGTAGATGATGAGTTTAGTTTCGAACATGTTGAACTTGAGGTGTCTATGTAGACATTTGGACATTGACGGTTGGATATACAGCCCTGAAGCTCACAAGTGAGATCTGGGAGTAAGCAAGGTGGTGGTGGTTAATCCTCTGGGGTCCACGGGTTAAACTGTGATCGTTAAGGTAGAAAACATTCCAGGAGTGTTTTCACCAATGAGGAAATTGGCTGTCTAGTTTTGAACCCTTCCTTTAACTGCCTTACTATGCCACCTCTCTTGAAAGAAGAAATGGAAAGAATACTCTGCTTAAAGTCAGATCCACCGGAGTTCAAATCCTGACTCGTCCGTTTACTTAGCTTCTGTGACCTTGGTTCAGGTGTTTAACTTCTCTGAGCTTCAGTTTCCTCATCAAGGAAGGGGTTGACAACCTAACCTTAGAGAATTGTGAGAATTCTAAAGTAGTCACCATGGTGCCTGGTAAGTTACCGCTGCTCCATCAGTGCTAATTCCCCTCTCCCTCTGCCTAGGGAAGATCTGTTGCTTCAGACTTTCATCTCCTGTGTAGCGCCTTTCATTGGTGTAAAGCAGCACTGAAAATGAAGCCAGGGCAACAATCTAACTTCAGCCTATTAAACATCTGTATGTAACTTGAAGATGGAATTCCAGGGCAGGTCAAAAGAGATTGTAAGTACATGACAGATTTGTATTTTACTATTTTATGTATTTAACAAAACTTAAAGTGCTCCCTGTGTGACTTGCTCTTTTCTACCACTTCATAAATATTAATTCATTTAATGTTCGTAATAATTTTATTAGCTAGGTACTGTTACTATTCCCATATCGTAGATGAGGAAATGGTTGCACCAAGAGGTTAAATAACTTGCTCACAGTCACACAGCTAGTACGTGGCAGAGCCAGGATTCGACCCTGGGGAGTCAGACCTCACAGTCCATGCTCCCAACCACTATATTTCTATGTAAAAGATAGAAATAAATAAAAGGAATCACCTATATTATTTACAAGTCTTTCATCCTCATGGGGCCTTTGGTAATATTTTCTTTATCTATTTCCCTACATTTAAAAAAGTAGTCATTTGTCTCCGAGCATCTTTTCCTCAATGTCAGAAGTAGCAATATGTATGGGAAGTTATAGCTAAGAGCTATTTAGAGGAGAAAGTATTTAAAATTTGTGTCAATAGGGGCTGGCCCCGTGGCCGAGTGGTTAAGTCTGTGGACTCTGCTGCAGGCGGCCCAGTGTTTCGTTGGTTTGAATCCTGGGCACGGACATGGCACTGCTCATCAAACCATGCTGAGGCAGTGTCCCACATGCTACAACTAGAAGGACCCACAACGAAGAATATACAACTATGTATTGGGGGGCTTTGGGGAGAAAAAGGAAAAAATAAAATCTTAAAAAAAAAAATAGCTTCCTAAAAAAAAAAAAAAAATTTGTGTCAATACAGTGCTGTCCAGAGTAGCTATCTCTGTAATAACAACAGAAGTGTTCTTGTTTGTTTGAACTTTTTAGGCTCCATATAATTAATTTAAACATGAGAGAGCATGTGTGTATTTTTTTTTTTTTAAGAAAAGTACTGCTTACCTTCCTGAAAGAGCACATGTATTTTCAAAGGCTTTCACTCCCTTCCTAGGAATGAGCAGCTGTAGCCAGGAAGCACACGAAATAAGAAACAGCGCCAGTGGCAGGAGGCTTAGATTAAAGCTTAAGGAAATTCCCAAGATGATGTTTTTAAAGGGCACTTGAAGGGCACAGACCAGGTAGAAAACAAAATATAGGTTTACTTCAATGGAAACAATTCTCCATTTCATTTTCTCCCAATAGTCTTCTAGTTCAAAGAGAGATAAAATCATATTCATGGAAAATTGATGGATAAGCAATGATTTTAAAAAAAAGAATCGAGAAACCCAAGTCCTATCTCCAGTGTATATTTATTGGATGATCTAAGTTTGGCACACACATCTTTCACATCACTTTCTCTCTCTGCAAATACGCACAGCTATTCCTGTTCCCTCCCACATACTGATGCTTCGAAGATAGATGAGACAACGTTTGTAGTTTCATGGAGGAAAGATGTGAGGTATACTAAAAATACTACTATTTCAAACTCCTTCCTTTCCTTGGAAATGTATAGTAATATTACATGTATACAGTCTTAGTGAAGAGTCAAATTTTCCACAGAAGTGATTATTTTTTTAGAAAATAGATACTTATCCCATTAAGGGTTTCTTTTAAAATTTTTCTTTTAAAATTTTTAACCATTTTTTCGGATTTAGCAATTTGAACTTGTTGATTTTTTTCTTTAAATTAATATTTATTGAATGCTTACTACCTGCAATGTATTTTAATTGAATTCTTTCCTTCTGGTTAAATAAAACATATTTTACCTTTTATTAATGGCTCTTTAAAGACATCAATACACGAAAAGGGGATTTTAGTTTGCTTCAAGCACAGTCTCCACCGACATCACAAAGCTGCTACTGCATTTTCCAGCTGCAGAAACATAAGCCCTAGACGTAAGTTAAGGGAACTACTAGTTGTTCCACACTGATCCAGACAAACCTGGAGTGAGTTCCAGATGCACAGTTTAAGAGTAGCATTGACAAACTGTGGTATATCTGAAAAGGGGTGATCAAGATGGTAAAAGCTTGAAAATCATGTTCTATGGGCAATTAAACAAACACCTGGAGAGGAGTGTAGTGAAGAGGAGCAATAGAACTTGACTTCAAATCTTCCAATACCTATCAGAAAAGAAATTGACCTTGTCTGTACAATTGCATATGACTAAACTATAATATAGGTAGAATTTTACAGAGAGATGTCACAGTGAAATAAAATAGTACCAAAAATAAAAAGGACTGCTTTTGAGGCTTCTGCTTACTGAAATTTCTAGAACAGAAACTAGATGACCATTGGACAGAGATTTTGTGGAGAAGGTTCCTGATGGGGTGAGAAGTTGGGCTCAAGGATGCCTAAGTTTCCTTCTGATGCCAAATCGCCTATGATCCACTAGGGACCCACTTATTGTACTAAGTTATAATCAAGTGACATCTTTATAGTCTTTCGGTGCTTTGCCTCTGTACTAAAAGGCCTCAGAATCCTGGGGGTTTTTGTCCTTATGGATACTTTTTGTAGTTTTCCTCTCCACCTTATTGCCAGGGTGCCTCACCTCATTCATTGTTCTAATGGCATCCTGCTCTATTCCAATTTGTTAGTTGTAATATGGTGTGGTCTGAAAGTGCATAACCAAATTTATTAAGATTGCATGAATAATCTAAGTGAAGACATGAAGAGCTCTCCATGAATAAGGTCTTTGGTGCACGGACTCTTTGCCATCTCTTTTCGTTCTTAAAGGCCGTTTTAGCTTTCTTCCAAGTTCTCAAAAGTATTTTACATTTAATTTGTCAATTATATGGCTTCTGGAAACTTCTTATGGAAATTCCATAGGTTTGCTGAGCTTCCTACTAATTCATAAAATTTTTAAAAATTCTGAATCTGTTACTGAAATTTTCAAAAGCGCTTAATTATTGGCAGTGAGATTCTTATCACTGAGCAAGATTTTCCTTATGTAGATAAACTTTTCCTGAATAGCTTCTTCAAAATAAAAATAGAATTTATAACTAAATTAGACTATCTAACCAAATGAAATTGATTAGAATACTAATTACTTTTCTCTCCTGAGCTACTTCATATAAAATATTGGTGTGAAGGTACAGATTCCTTTAGAATATGGGGAATCATTCTGATTTCACTGGTTTTCTTCTTAATCCCTGTTCTTAGTATATAAAAATAGTTTTAATGTAACTCTATCAAAAACATTTAATGAAAATTTACTATGTTCCTAGCAGGTGTTCTCAGTTAAGAATATATATTGAAATATATATTGAAGAATATAAGAATGTTTTGTATAGCCTAAGTATAAAAGATGCTTTACCATTAAGGAAGTTACTGTCTTGTTAAAAGAAACAAGAACCAGCTATAGAGCAATCAAGGAAGTATACTATCCAGGCAGGATTGATGCAAATAGCAAATGCTTTTGAAATTTGTAATGAGAAATGGGGTAGTTCTGCCTCAATATAGTAGCCTGAGAAGTTAATAATAAATGTGCATTTTCTTTCTTCCTTTTTTTAAAATTTGCTTTGGCTATTGTTAATATTAGTGCTAAAAGGCTTTAACTGTTATAATTTCCTATCATCGATTTGGTAAAAAGAATAATTTGAAGAGGTGTTTCAGTGACTCCATCAGTAGCATATCTATAAGATAGCAAGAAAGCCCCAACATTGCCAATATTTGAAAACTCAAAGGGTTTATTTTCTAAAGTGTTACGTGAATTGCTGTCCTATACCTTTTGCCACTTCCCAGTGTTGGCCAGAAGAATAATTTTAATGTTTCCCAAATGGATGATGCTGACCTCACCCCAGTTCCTCCTGAGAGATAAATACTTCTTACACATCCCCAGCAGGGTCATTATAAATAATACCTACATGTGCCCCAAAGCTCTGAATTATCATCATCAGGAACACACACAACCGCACCGTATCTATAAAGTAGTTAATTTTCTGGAAAATATGCAAAGCCTCAAAATGAACACTGCAATAAAAAATTGCTTTCTACTTAACTTTTGCCTGTTTCCCGGGATGTGTACATAGAATTATATTCTCATAGAACTTGTAAAAGTCCCAGACTCGAGTGCTATTTAATCTTCCATAAACAGCAGCTCTGAGCAATCCTATCCACAATTAGCTACTTGTGGTTGCTATTAAATTGTTCCCCATAACTTATTTCACAACATTGTTGTTACAGAGCACAACACACTCTACATGGAGAGGGCTTGGAAGGACCAAAGAGGTTCTCTTTGTCACGTCTCTGCCTCTAGACAAGGATGTTCTTAAACTGCCCACTAGCTAATCCTATGACCCTTTTCTTTTAGCACCTTGAGTTTGAATTAGGGAACACTTTTTACGTCAAAATGGATACACCTCGGATAAAGTCAGCCTTGCTCGTTTAGCCGAGACGCCCTCCCCCGCCCCCCAAAGGCGGCAGAGCAGCAGCGAACGCGCTGAGCAGTTAGTGCACTCTCCGACGCCGGTGACCCCGGGCTGGGTCGGAGGGGTCCTTCCTGGGGTCGCGAGGATCCTGGAGAAGGGGTGGCGGGGGTGGCGAAGGGAACGGGGAGGGCTTGTTTTGCTGGGGGATGTGAGAAGTAGGCGCTAGCCTGTTTCGCGGTTTTTAAAGCCCCTTGGCATGCCCTGACCTGATCAAGAGGGAGTCAACTGCTCTCTGGAATGTTCCGGGAGAAGGTGGGAGACTGCTTCCTAGAGAAGGCCTGTGGGTGCTGGAGGGCACTAGGGGGGTCACGCAGGGAGATGCAGGGCAAGCGCCGGGAGGGGTCCGAGGGAAGCTGGGGGCCGAGGTGACGGGCGCGCGCGGGGGTGAGGCGGGGGGACCAGCTGGCGGCGGGGCAGCGAGGGCGGCCGGTCGGGCAGGGTATCCCTCCCAGGCGGCGGCGGTGACCCGGCCGCGCGGGCTGCACCGCCCGGGCTGTCAAGCGAGCGCGGGGGGCGGGCGGGAGGAAGGGGTGGAGGTGCAAGGGGCGGAGGGCTGGCACCGGAGCGCCGCGGTGTCGGTGCAATAAAAATGCATCCCATGGAACTGCCCATGGAGAAGGACGGGACCGAGACGCAGCAGCCGGAGGAGGTGGTAAAAGCGGAGGAGGACGCCCAGGAGGCGGCGGCGGCGGCGGCGGCGGCCGGGAAGTGAAAGGTCTCGCAAAGTTCAGCGGCTGCTGCGGGCGCTGAGCCCCGGGCTAGCGGCGGCCGAGCCCGCAAGACCGCTCCGCGGGGCAGCGCGGCCAGGCCGGCTATGGTCCTGGGGCTCCCGCCGCCCCCGAGGTGCCCGGGCCCCTCCAGGCCGGTGCGCGAGGGTCACCCCACCGCCCGGCGCAGCCCCGGCCCGCGGCTCCCCGCCGCTGGCGCCCACTGACCGAGCCGGGCGCTCCAGCAGGAGGAAGAGATAGAGAGCCCCGGTTCCTCCCGAGAGCGGTTGGCGCTTCATCCCGCGGCCGAGAGGGCTCGGCTCCCTCCCGCACCCGCCTGGCCCGGCTCCTCCCGGCTCCTCCCGGCCATGGGGAGCTGCGCGCGGCTGCTGCTGCTCTGGGGCTGCTCCGCGGTGGCCGCAGGTGGGTGGTGACGCTGCCGGGCCCCCACCCCCCTTCCCTCGCTCCTTCTGTTCCCCACCTCGGGACTCGGGGGTGCAGGGGAGTGCGGGCTGGGAGCGCCGAGCCCAGCTCCCGAGGATGAAATGAGTGGCCATGTTCCGCCTCCTTTCCCCGAGTCTCCGCAGTTAAAAATACTATTGATTTTTTTGCAACTGCGATACACATGCCCTTGGATAACCCGATATCCTGGGTGCGCCCTGCCGGAGATACCGCGACCTTGGTTTCTTTCTCGGTTTGGGCTTGTAAAAAACTGCCTTTCCACTTTGTGAGGGAACAAAGGACCAAGCTCGCCATCCCCCGGCACTTCATGGCCTGAGGAATGATGGGGAGGGGTGGCCCAGCGACCCTAGGCGCGCGTGGGCCGGGGCCGCTGTCTCGTTGAGAGCGATCGCCGTCGTTCCCGACCTCATGCTGGGTACTAGGGAGCCAGGTAGGGACACCTGGAAGGGGGTGAGTGCTCTCGCACCCGGGCAGTGCCTGAACGCAGTGAGACCCCGGGCCAGGACGATAGGTGGTGATCACGCTGGGCTGCACGGAGTTGGCTGACAGCCCCTGGGGAATTGGTACCCTGGCCGAGGCTCCGCGGGAGGTCGGAGGCGGGTCTGCTCCCTGTCTCGGTAACTGGACAACCGGCAGAGGCGTCGTCAGATGCGCTCTCCCTCCCACTTCCATCCTGGCTTTCTTGGGCTGCCCTTGGCCACCCGTTTCTAGCTCGCCTCGCCGTTTCTAAATTCGGGAACCCCTTCTGCTCCTCTCCCTGCCTCCTGCGGGTCACCTGGTTTCCAGTTAGGCGTTAGTGCAGCTCAGTGTGTGAGGGGGAAAGAAAGTGAGGGACTCTGTGACCATCCGTTCTCTCAAACTCTCTCCCTTGCTCCAGAAAGAGGAGTGCGGGCTGGAGAGACAGACTGGTGGATAGAGAGCCTTGGCACACTCCTCCCTTCCCTCCGGCTTCTTCCACTCAGCGTGCAGAGACGCTGGCGCGAAGTAAAAGCCATGGTTTAGAATCTACATCCCAAACCAGTCAGAGTCGTAGGAGCATCCTTGCCATCCTTGGATGGCTACTTCTTCAGGGATCTCCAAGTATTTTGTCCACCAGTTATTTGCCTGGCTCCAATCTTTATGGACTTAATTAGTTCTAGGGCATTGGAAATTATTCATTACTTTCCCAAAGGAGCTATTGCAGGTCGAAGATTTTGCTTTAATTCTTTCTACTTTATGCACCTCTGTGCGCTGATACATGCTCCCCCAACCACAAAGTGAACTTTAATAAACCTTGCCCTTTTCAAACCATATTATGGCAAAAACATGCAAGCAATCAAGAGGTTGTAAATAAATATCACAAGGCAAGTGTCTAAGTCAAAAATACTTGTACAGGCAGTATATGATTTTCCCCCGAAATGCTTTACGGGTGAGTCATAGCACACTGTGTGTTTGGGTGATCTTGGCCACAAGCAACTGTTGCCCCAGCTAATCAGAACAGAGTCCAGGAGTAATGCAGAGTTGAATTTGACATTTAAAAAATATGTCTACAGAAGCCCTTTCTTTTAATTGCAAAGGCTATGTGGGGCTGGTGATTGTCAGTCAGTGTGTGAAATGTCACTGTTTTCGTGTAAGCTGTCATTTGGCTTCTCCAACAGGACAGTGATAACAGTTCAGAGGTGCTCCCCCTTAAGAAGCAGAAATGTTCACTTAGCCAGAATTTGGGGTTTGACTTCCTTTTCCTTCTTTCCCTCTCTGTTTTAACTTTTAAAATAGATGATTTCGCTTAAGGTATTCATAATTAAAATGACAAACCCAAATTAAAGGATTATAATATTAAGTCAAGATGTTAATAAGTGGATAATGTTTATTATTCTAAGTAATTTTAAAACATTCAAGTCTGTTGGACCTTTGTCTGGATGGAAGTGTGTGTTTCTTTAAGAAGGTGTTTTAGTTCACAGATAATGTTTAAAGGTGCTGTTAGTGGCTGCCAGACTTTAAACATTTCTCCTGTTAAGCGAACAGGTAACTACTGTATAACCTGTCATAGGTAGAAGCACTCCAGGGGCAGAGAGCAAGTCAAATAAGCTTTGCTGCCATTTGGCAGTTTAGGGAGGGTTTTTTTGTTATGTTTACTTAAAATTAAAAATAGATATTGCGCATCTGAGCTCCCGTTATCTCTAACTTTGCCTCCCTAAATGAGATCCTGTTGTATATTGATTAAATATCTCATATTGCTTTTCCTAGGGAACTTGTCCCTTCATCTTTTTGGCTTAAAAATATAATAGAATTCTACATTTCCTCCTTAACGCATTCTCATAAACATGTTCAATAATGCTAAGAATTCCAATTATACTTGATAGACTAAACTGAGTAATCTTAAAAACATTATTGTTTTTTGGTAGTATTTAAGTTGTGACTTCAAAACAAGTATATTTCAAGTATAGAATGTTTAGAAAGCCAAGTACTTGAAAAGGTTGAGGTGCACTATCTTTATCCCCATGTTTCCATTTTCCTTCCTCTCGCCCTTTACCTGAAGTGGTTGTATTTTGTGTTATGTGAATTTTATATCTGAACGTGAAGTGCACACACACATGCACACTCACACACTTGGATCCACAAATGCAGTATAAATGCAGAATCATATTTATGCTCCAGTTTAGTAGAATTTCCTCTTTACGGAAAGTCTCAAACTCTTTGGGGATAACTTGACTGTTGGAGATAGTCTAAGTGGATGGAAGAGCTTTCCAGATGGGTTTGTCTTGAATAACATATGCTTCCCCTTCTCTAGGACTGAGTGGAGTAGCTGGAGTGAGTTCCCGCTGTGAAAAAGCCTGCAACCCTCGGATGGGAAATTTGGCTTTAGGGAGAAAACTCTGGGCAGACACCACCTGTGGTCAGAACGCCACTGAACTGTACTGCTTCTTTAGTGAGAACACTGATCTGACTTGTCGGCAGCCCAAATGTGACAAATGCAATGCTGCCCAGCCTCACCTGGCTCACCTGCCAGCTGCCATGGCAGACTCGTCCTTCAGGTTTCCTCGCACATGGTGGCAGTCTGCTGAGGATGTGCACAGAGAAAAGATCCAATTAGACCTGGAAGCTGAATTCTACTTCACTCATCTAATTATGGTGTTCAAGTCCCCCAGGCCGGCAGCCATGGTCCTGGACCGGTCCCAGGACTTTGGGAAGACATGGAAGCCTTACAAGTACTTTGCAACTAACTGCTCTGCTACATTTGGCCTGGAAGATGATGTTGTCAAGAAGGGAGCTATTTGCACTTCTAGATACTCCAGTCCTTTTCCGTGCACTGGAGGAGAGGTAAGGGCACACGCTTAACTCTACACTGTAAGTAAGGTAGAAAAATGCTACCAGCCCACATTTTTTTTAAAGCATGAAAGTATACTTGTAGCAACATGAATGAAATTAGAATTTTTCATGAGCTTTATTTGTCATAAATTATTTCTCACCCTTAGACATGGATGTGTAGTCATTTTCAAGCCAGTTGCCCACTGGCTAGGTTTAACTCAGAATTCTTAGATTTTAATTTTGTTTTCATTGTAAGAAAGAGTAGACACACAGCATCATCACTTCACCTTAGAGATTTAAAAGGGACTACTTACTGTGCTTCTGAAGAGGCGAGAGTTACTGAGACAGCCTGTTCCTGGAGCCCATGTTGATATCTTCCTGAAACTGTTAACATAAATAGGAAGTAAATAAAAATAAAGCCAAGGGAGAAAAAAACCTGTTTGTCAGAAGAGTACTTTTATATAACGGTGGGGTTTTATTGTTAGGATTATGAGAGTGCGTAACAAACAAGTGAAGGTAGTTTCTTTTAAGATACAAGAGTTGTTTTTGGACCCACAGATACATCGGTTCCAGCTTAGGGATTTTGGTCCTCCTACCTGGGCCCAAGACCATCTCAATTTCATTCTGCAAAACAACCTCCTTAGCTGCTAGGCCAATTTCTGTGTGGCGTGTTTTCACTTTGTTTCATATTTCCCCTCCCCTAAGGAAGAAAAGGTCTTTTTAACTTATACAGACATACCTAGAAAGTTGTCTTGCCCCCAGATATATGAAAACATTCAGAGAAAACTGGGTGAGAGCAGATTAAGAGAATAAAATACCTTCAACATGTAGATCAAGAAATATAGATTTAAAAAAAAAAGAGAGGAGAGAGTATAATCTTTCTAATTCTGGTACATGTCACGAACACACAGACTAGATAAGTGTTTCTCAGCTAGGGGTGATTTTGCCTATTCCTGCCCCCCCCCCCCACCCCCCCCCCCCCCCCCCGCCCTAGGAAACATGTGGCAATGTCTGAAGACATTTTTCCTGGGTGGAGGCCAGGGATGCTGCCAAACCTCCTACAGTACACAAGACAGCACCCCTCCCATTCCCAACAAAGAATTATTAGCCCCAAATGTCAACAGTACCAAGGCTGAGAAAAGCCTGCACTACGTGTTAGGCATGCGTCCAATGCATGTAGGCTAATGGCCGCAGAGACTAAGGTAAGCACTTTTCTAGCAGCCATTTAGATTACTATTCACAGACTTCCTAGATGGTTGCATTTAGTAAACATCTGCTGAGCCTCTACCATGTGTCAGGCACTGTACTCAGTGCTGCCAATTCTGCCTTTGGTTTGGAGGGAGGAGTGCCGATGAAAAGGCTGGTTTGGGAACGTCTTCCCCCGGGGCCACAGACGCATTTGGACATTTGCCATATCATCCGACTACTTCTTCGGTGTGCACTCTGCAGACCAGGAACAGTGCTGCTGGCATCGGAACCGAGTAGGATGTGGCACAGCAGCACACGAGACTGTTTTCCATTCTTCTTCACAGTCCCTAAAGTTGGCTTAATATTATAAACCCGTGTGCACCCTGTCATGATGGACAGTTTTAAAGATACCAGGACAGGAAAGAGACAGATAAGTTAGACTCATTGTTTTCCTATGTGGAGAACACTTTGTGTTGCAAACAAATGAATGGCTTGAACTCTCAAATTGCTTTGGAATTGATCCACAGGCTCCTATCAGCTCCCTACATCTCAGTGCTACTGGGCCATGTGTATCTCTGAAGTAGCAAAAACACAGTTTCGGTAACCAGATGGCAGGCATGCTTGCTTAGCAAACATCACATTGAATGTATTACAATGGCCCAGCAATTACTTAGAGATGACTAAAGCAACATTTATTTAACCTATAGTGGAAGCAAAATCTTGTTTTCTTTAACGCCAAACTACTTATTGTCGTCAATGCTTACATCAAATTTCAAGCAAATAGAGACTAAAATTTATGTCACAGTGTTATTTCAATGTACAGTCACCTTTTATATCCAGTTTTAAAACATTTTTTATGATAGTTATTATTTCAACGGAGATATTTCAATGGCAAGAAAAACACTAAGTGCCACCTAGTTCCTTCTAGAGCCTTATTTGCAAGTGTACATTAAACCATCATAGAATTTCTTCCCTTCAGAGGACAGATTTGGGAACAGATTTTTCACTCCTGAGTTAGAGAGTAGAAGAGAGTCTTCCTCAAAGATCAAGACCAGAGGAAGCCTCCCTGGAAATAATTATCACCTACCTCTCCTACATTGTTTTGGAATATAAATTTGTGCTGAGCTACGAGTTAATTTTGCAGTACAACTCTATGTCATCAATCTCCAAGTTTGGAAATTGATCAGAAAAACAAACCAATTAATCTAGTGTCAAATCAATAGTCTCAAATTTCATTTATTGCTTATTTATATTATAAACCTGTAGCTTCCTCTGTTCTGTATAAGACTTCTTAGGACTTCTCTAGGTATTACCCTACTACTCAAGCTAACATAGATAGATCCCAGACTTAATTGGTTTCCATTATTCATTCTGAAATACTTCTTTGGGCTTGGAGAGCCCTGTGGCTTCATGTCTAAGAAATTAGAGACCTCCGTCTTCAGAGGTGAAGGCACCAGTCATCTAAAAGAGGACTTTCAACAGATAGGCCCGAAAATTACCCAGAAGAATACTTTTTAAATCAAAGTTAAATCTGCTACACAGAAACTTCCTAAACTGGTCAGCAGTTTCAACGAATGGCATATGGTTATCCTAAAATTTGTCTCTTTTACAAAAAGAGATTGAAGCTCAGAGGTAAAGCGACTTGCCCAGCAGCTTATGGTTAGTCATGTGACCGAGCCAGGATGAAATTACAACTCTTCTGACTCTAAGTCTAGTATTTGTTCCATAAAACTAATCTCTCTGCATTAACGACCCCCAGGAACTGCTAGCAGAGAGATACATGCATGTCCCGGCTCACTCTTTCGTAACTGTTTGCTATTCCTGTGGATATGGCATGAAGGTAAAGAAGAATTTGCCAAACAGCTTTCTCCAGAGCAGGAACATCCTCTGAGGTGTCCATGATGTTCTGGGTGTAAAAGGTTCAATGGCCAAAGTAGGTTGGGAAACACTGACTGGGTTTAAAAGAATTAAACATTTATAATTACATAAATATTCTCATTATGAGTCCTGTATCCCCAAGTGGGAAATATAGGATGTGACATTCCTAAACTTATTTGTCCATGGAACCCTCTTTTTGCAGAACTCCATTTACTATCCTTCAGAAGTCTAGAGATCCACTGAGCACAACTTGGGAAATGCTGGGGTAGAGGTGTTAAGTGCTTCCAAAATCCTGTTATAAGGCACAGACAGAGGGAGATGTTGTTCAAGGGGTACAAAGTTTCAGTGATACAATATGCATGAGTTCTGAAGATCTAACATACAGCAATATAACTATAGTTAACAATACTGTGTTGTATTCTTAAAATTTACTAAGAGGGTAGATCCTAAGTGTTCTTACCACGCACATCCCGTCCATCTGATGGGATGGATGTGTTAATTAGTTTGAATGTAGTGATTATTTCACAGTGCATATGTACATCAAATCATCAAATTGTATACCTTAAATATATACAATTCTTAATTTTCGAATATACCTCAATTTAAAAAAAGGTACAGACAGGCCTGGTACTTGGCATGGTTTGACATCAAGGCTCTCTGTCATTTGGGGGCTTAGTCTCCTATTTAGTTGGAGCAGTAGATAATAATAGCCTTGAAGCTAAAGGTGATAGGTTAATTAGACTTTTTCAGGATGCAAAGAAGCATCCTCAGATCACCTCTAGGCACAGAAAACATAGAGACATGGGGAGATGTAGTATGCCATTTCAAGTCCCACACAGTCAGGCCTCATGGAACTGGAATTCCAATGATCGCTGTTTAGGAAACAGCATCGTTCCAGTGATCCCAAAGCAGCTCTAGAGTGATGTAGTTATCACCTCCTTGGAAGTGAGCATCACTTGCTCCCTGCTCTATTAATTCATTATTAAAAGAACTCTATTCAAAATTAGGCAGCAACCAACCAAACCTCCAAGGCATTATGAATATATAAACATTCGAAGGGAGGCAGCACTACAGGGAAGCCAAGAACAGAGGGAGTAGCGGGGTCTCAAATGAAGCACTAGGCAAGGATTGTTAAAAAAAGTAAGGATTGCATGTGTCTTATATGCCTCTGTATCCCAGCATTTACCACATCGCTTGGATCACAGTAAGCAATCAATAAATCTGTACTGAATGAATGAATGATGTGACAAGCAGGAGTAGGGTAGAAGAATATCCTTAAATGACACAGAAGGAGGAATGAATATAAGCCTTGAGTTGAGGATAAAGTTTAGAAACCTTGGTTAACCTGGAGAAGCTGAATTGGTAATAACATGAGATAAGTTGTGGTTGGGAAAAGGCCAGTAATGAATGATCCTCAATAATGTTCATTTGTCCATTTATTCGTCAAATAATTTTTGACCTATTATGTGTCTGATCCCGTTCCAGATGCTGGGGATATAGCAGTGAACCCAAGAGATAAAAATCCCTGTCCCCATGAAGCTTAGATACTGGCTGAAGGGTGGAGGGGAGGAGATAGAACAAATAATTGAGTAAAATATACAGTATGTCGGAGTGTGGTAAGCATTAAGGAGAAAATAAACCAGGGTAGGGGATGGGAAATGCTGGTGGGAAAGGGCTCGCTGTTTTTAAAACAGATTGAACGATTTGTGTTTGATGGAATAGACAATAACAAAAATTCTGTTTCTGGCAAGTTTCCAATTAAGTGAACAAAATCTGTAATTAAGGATCTCATTTCTTTCCATCTGTGGATGTGGGAAAATGAAGTTCTGTATTAAGATGACAAACATTGGTAAAAATCCCTCTTGCCAGCGTTTCTTAGACTGAGAGCATTTGAAAAGGAACCTAAATGGAAAAACACATGACTGATGAGTAATCTGAAGCCTAAAGAGAGTTAAGTGACTTGTCTACAATTACTCAGCTGAAATCCGTATTTCCTGACTTCTAGCCCAGTGCTATTTCCACTATACTAGGTTGCAATTCCTTTGTGCCAAGCCAGGTAGTGTGGAAGATAAACAAAACTATATACATTCCTCTCCTTTGCAGTCCTTACAGACTACTGAGTAAAAGATTAAACATGATAATTTATGGACTGATTTATTAAATAATATGAGAGAGTGCCTGATTAATTCCCCAAATATGTTGTGCAGATAATATGCCTTTCAGGACCCAAGTATTTGTCTCTTTAGGCCATTGAAAGGATTCTGTTTCAATACCTTGTGATAAAGTCTGTATGCCGCAAGTGTACAGAAAATGATACATTACTTAATCAAGGTTTTATGGGTATTTACATTTATAATGTGCTAAGCAATATTTAGGACTTTTAAACTGAGAAGTTAAAATGAAGTCATCCACGAGTACGAATGCTTTCTAAACACTACTCTTTGGTTAGGTACCTGTTTTCTTCAATCATTGAAATCTACTCATACCTATTTTTGCAGAAGTGATAGTCACGAGTCATGGTGGCATCTAGTATCTATTGGAGCCTTCTCATGTGCCAGGCATTTTGTAGAGTGTACCGCCTCCCTTACTCTCACAAGAACCCTGTTAGTTCGGTACCAGTATTAACCCCATTTTACAGACAAAGAAACTGAGACTTAGTGAGTCAAAGTAACTTAGTCAAATAAGTAATGAGCTAACCTGTGCCAGAGCTGGGATTATTAGCTTGCCTTAAAATTATATGATTGGGTTTCATTATAACTTCAAAATTTAAAAAAATGCTAAACTAAAACTAAATTGCTCTGGTAATTATTAGATATTGTATACAACTTACAGTTTGATAATTTGTAATATGGTTGCATGAACTTTGCATAATAACTTAATATTTTTTTTACGTTAGATAGAAAAATTATCTATAAGAAGGAAAAACTATTTGCCCTTAATGGTACCCAAGATCATTTAAGCTATATAGGACTGAGTATCACAATTCTTCAGTACCATTTAGCATACTTTTTATTTGATTGGTTTGGTTTTTGGGGGAAGGGATGTAATTTTCATCTATTTAGTAACTATTTTAAGTAACTTTTCCAACTAAGTTAGTCATCCAGTGTATTAAGTTTTGCTTTGTAACATAATCTAGCTATAATTTTGTTGAACTTCCTTGAAAATAAAATGTTGTATATATTTGTTTAGAGTGCTTCGATTATACACACCCTAGGGCTACTCCCTTCCTGGAGGGTGGAGCCAGAGAGTTATAACAGCATGTTTCAAAAAAAACCTTTAGTTTAAAGAAAACCCGCTGGGTGGTTATCAAATAAAATTATTTCAAGACGCTACATAAGAATTAGAACAAAGCCAGAGATGAAATCAATAAACTTCAATTTATTGATTTCAAGGGGTGTATTTTTCCTCCCAAAATACTTCCTTTCTAGCTATTAAAAAAAATCTGTTTAGCATCTGTTTGCTCTTCATTTGCTCAACTGGACGGTTTAACTTTGCCAATATTTGGCTAAAATATTCTGGAAACTTTGAGAAATCAGATTGTACAATGCTGAGTTAGTAATGAATGATTCACACTGAAAAATTAAGGCTGGACAATGAAGAGCCGATGAGGAGCAGGCGCTTGGAGGGCAGGTGCATCTGGGGATACAAGGCAGCTTCCTACCAAGGCATGGAGAACCCTATAAGCCAGAAGGGGGGAATTAGGGGTTTGGGGGCTCTGGAAGATGAGGAAAATGAATCATGCCAGAGAATGTGAAAGTTACTGCTTCTCATCGCTAATCAGAAGTGTCTGAAAACTCGGTGAATATAATCTCTCCATCTTTTGCACTCCCATGCACTCTATGTCACTTACATGTAACTATTAATATCACATCCCCTATCTCTTCTACTCCTATAGTGTTTGCTTCTTGAGGAACTTTGTCCCTTCTATCATTGTATATGCTCTGTGGCTCCCAGCCCACCCCCCGCCCCCACAACCTCTGCACCCAGCACAGATCCATACAAGGCATAAATGTCCAACATATAGTTGTTGAATTGAATTATATGAAAATAACTATGAAATAATAATACTGTCTATTAACTGTCTTGGATGTTACACATCTACTAAGTACTGATCCTTTCAAGGTAGTCATGATTCATTCATTCTTTCTACAAATATTTATAAAATGTCTCCAATGTGCCAGCCACTGTTTTAGCAGTAGGGGTACAGAGCAAAAAGTCAGAAATTCCTGCCCTTGAGCTTATGTTCTAAATGTAAGGTGCTAAACAAGATAAATAAATAAAATTTATAGAATGGTAGCTAGTGATGAGTGTAAAGAAAAAAATCAATCAGAAAGGGGGCTGGGAAGTGGGGAGGGGGTTTTAAATGTTTCAACAGAGCTCCCAGGGAAAGCCTCACTGAGACTTTTGAATAAGGACCTGAAGGAAAGAAGTGAGTGGTGGGCTTATCTAGGGAAAGAGCAAAGGCCCTGAGGAAGTCTGCCTGGTGCTCTGAGGACAGGGAGGAGGCTGGTGCTGAAGTGGAGGGGTCGAGGTGAGGTCAGAGGTCTGAAAGATAATGGGAGGTGCGGGAGATTATGAGAGGCCTCGTAAGTAGGTGCCCAGGATAGCCCAAATTTACATGTAGATCACGTAAACCCTGTTAATTGTTTTTAGTATCCCCTTTCACTTTCAAAGAGAGGGTCGCAATTTGGACTGTAAGTTATTATTATAAGGTCATTGGTTTTTACTCTGAATGATATTGGAAGTCGTTGGAGGTTTTAAGCAGAGGCGGCGATATGATCAATTTATTTTTAATAGGATCACTGTGGCTTGTGTGTTAAGAAAAGACCAAAGCAGGAAGGAGGGAGGCCAGCTAGAATGCTATTGCAATAATTCAGGCTAGATCTGCTGGTGCATGGACAGAGGGTAACTGTGGAAATGAGAAAAAGTGGTTGAGTTCTGGATCTATTTTATGGATAGAACCAACAGCATTTGCTGACGGGTTGAATGAGAGACAAAAGTAAGGATGTTTTTAGCCTGAGCACCTGGAAGGATGGAGGAGCCATTTATTGACGTGGAAAGGCTCTAGGGGGAGCAGATTTGGAGAGGAATGCCAGGAGCTCATTTCTGAACACATTAATTGCCTATGAGACATCCACGCAAAGATACTGAGTAGGCAGCTGGATCTGTGAATCTAGAGTTCAGAGGAGAGGTCTGGACTAAATATATAATTTGAGAGTCATCAGTGTAGAGATGATATTTAAAGCCATGAAACTGGATGAGATCATCAAGGGAGTGGGTGTGGATAGAAAAGAAGAAGGTGTAAGAACTGAACAAAAGGGAGGATCAAACTTAGTCCATTGATGCTGCCATTACCAAAAACACTTTTGCAACTGCCAAGGCTTATATGAAAATCAGTCTCACCAGGCTCTGGGGCCAGCGGTTGTTTAAGCAACAACATGAATTGGATAACATTGACTTACCGTGGTCAGAACAGCAGGTACAAATTCTAAAATGACAGCTGAGAGGGAAGGCATGAGAGCTGCAACTTCAGGTTTTCAAAAGATGAACCAAAACAAAGGGAGAAGGGAAAGCACCGATTGAATCACAAATGATAATGGAAAAGGGAGAGGGAACAGTGTTGAAGGAGAAAGATACCTTTGAAAATACCATGCTGAAAGAGAAATGTTGATTTTAGGGGTCTTCAGATTTTAAAGGCCTCATATTCCATTTCATCTTGACTTATCCAACTTTTCCTCCTTTTTTGACTCGAAATTCCGGCTATGGGAGCAATTTTTTGGAATTTTGCAAAAAAAAAATCGTTTTTTGAATGCCCCTAGGCCATCACAGCATTGGAAATGAAATAAAACTATAGCATTGTACACATTTTTTCTGCTTAATATGCTGTGAAATTTGATTTGCAGAATGCGATGGAGAGCAGCTACCTAAGGCATGGGAGCTGTACAGTTAATCCCGTTTAAGTAAAGGAGTTTACATTTTCACAATTTCAAAAAACGTGTTATTAATGTTTTGAGTAATGTTTACTGCATTAATGTTTAATTGTTCTGTTAAGGAAGAGAAGAGAAAACTAACATTTAGAGATAACAGCAGAATGTGCCAGTTTCTGTGCTGGGCATTTTGCATACATCTCACTTTATCTCTAAGAAAGAAACTCTTTTCCTGGATAGTTTGTCTTGTTAACATACAAACAAAAGCAAAACATCAATCCTGGGGCCAGCCCAGTGGCATAGTGGTTAGGTTTACACACTCTGCTTCGGCAGCCCAGGGTTTGTGGGTTCAGATCCTGGGCACAGACCTACACACTGCTCATCAAGCCATGGTGTGGTGGCATCCCACATATAAAATAGAGGAAGATGGGCACAGATGTTAGTTCAGGGCCAATCTTCCTCACCAAAAAAAAACCTCTCAAAAAACCCCCATAAATCCTCTTTCTTTGTCATATTTCTCTTCTCTTCCTAGCCTTCCTGCACCTGATAGGGGAGCAGAAGTCATTCCAGGCATCAGCTGTGTTTGCTGATGTTACTCTACACTTCATAATTACAGTTCCTAACACACAAAAAGAATATTCAAATGCTTTCTACATGACATCATGTTCATTTGTGCTAAGACTGTATCTTTTGGCTGCTACTGAAAAAGACTTCTACATTTAAAATCAAATTGAAGAGAGAAAATGTAATCACTCTCGTATTCTGTTTTATCTTCATTGAGTTATTGTTTCTTTTCATTTCAGCCAATCTGACCCTTCTGAGATCTATGAGGTTTTCCATCAATTCCTCTTGTAATCGATGCCTACAATTCTCTCATATCCTATGTCCCAATAAATAACTCCTGACCCCACCCTCACTTCCAAATAAAAAGCAAGGTCAATGGAGGACATGTCAAACCAACCATCTATTGGAAGAGCCAGGCACCTCATTCTCCAAGAACCCTCATCCTTGTTGTTTCCCATCCCAACACATCCAAAGGGGTGCAACACTCATCCTTTTGTAACAATAGCTCCCTCTCTAATGACATTAAAAGTTCAGAAGAATGTAGGCCAACTAGGGGATCCTTTCTCGGGGAGGGGGAATAGTGAGGAGGTATAGTTTGCAAAAACGAAAAACAAAAACAAGGTGATGGTCAACTCTTGCTCCCAAACACTCTAGCTCCTTTTCTTCCCGTGTGCTCTATCGATTCCTACTTGTTATTTCTGGCCATTTTTTCTTTCAAATTGTCATTTGTTTTCTCCAAGCATCTAGTCATGTCATGTTAGACCACTTCTTTTATTTCTTCTCTTGCCCCCAAAATACCTATTTGTCTGCAAAACTGGACATGGTAGTAGCCTGCCCCCATAATTTTCTCTCTGGAATCTTCTATCAGTTCTCTCAACTCCATTGCCCTCTTGTCTTCCCATCACATCCCAGTTCTCGATCAATCCTACTGTTCACCTTCTTGCTCCATCAGCTAAACAGCTGAACTCAAATGGGAAATAAAAACACAATTGTACTGAGAGATGCTTCTACAAACTTATGTTTTCCAGTCTCAATCTGGCCCTCAAACTTCCCTGGAAATCCTTTTTTCTTCTTTCATTCCTGCAATGACTCTTTCAAAGTGTCTCTCCTCTCCCAGACCCCTCCTCATACCCGTTGATCACTCTTAGCCAAAGAGCTTGCCTCGTACCTCACTGAGAAAAGGAAAACCTACATGAATGACACCCCTGCCTAACCTAGAAAGGCCTATCAAGGCGAAAAGCTGAGGTCCATTCTCAGTTCCTTTCTCTTCAGCCTCAGTCATTCACCAGGTCCTAGAGTCTCTCTTGAGTACTTGTGCTTCTCTCCATCCCTATAGCTACCAACGGTGAGGCAATCTACCATCATTTTTCCTCCGTATGCATTATTGCAATATTCTTCTGAGTGTTCGCTCTATTCTGTCTTGCTTGCTCCCCGAACTATTCACTATACCACCTCTGAAGGATCTTTATAAAATCCAAATGTCACTTCCCTGCTTAAAACTCTTCAGTGACTCCCCAGTTCCCTCATAACATAGTCCACATTCTTTAATGTGGCAGGCTAGGGCCTTTCTGAAAGGCTGCTGGCCTCATCTCTCATCACTGCCTCTTGCGTCCTAGCCTCCAGCTGTGTATGTTGAGCCACTTGGATTACTCCAAGGTGCCATGATCTTTATCATCCTCTGACCCTTGCACACATGCTTCATTTTCCTGAGATGCTCCTCTCTTCTACTCCCCTCCCCCAGTCCTACCTCTCATTTCCTTAGCTAAGTTGTCACTCAGATATTTTTTGGATGGAAGGATGAATGGATGGAAGAATAGATAATGCCTACTTATCCTTAAGGAGTTTGCTTAAACTTCACCTCTTCCCCAAATTCCGCACTATTCATGTGCATCACACATGTGCATCCATAGCACGTGTTCACCTCTATCATCACATTTATCACATTGTTTCATGAGCGCCTGAAGGTAGTCCAGACCATACTTTGTACTAGTCTAGCACCTAACATGCTGTGTGACATATTAAATAGATATTTATCAAATAAATGAACTCTGAGGTATTGTCGATTAATATTATCAATAACTCTTTATTGCTTTTTGTGGTTTAAAGCATTTTTATGGTAGAGTATCTGGTACACAGACACTAAACAGTCTGTTTCAGAGAATACTTGCTAAGTGTTTCATAAGTTAGCCATTTAGGATGATAGATCCTAAGGCAGACAGTTGATCTGTACAATTTCTAAACCAGGACAATGTCATAGGTTCTACCCCTTGGCAAACCCAAACCACAGGCTCTGTTCCTCATCTGTGAAGGCCTGGCACAAAGGGTTCCAGTTTAGATGGAAAGATATAAATCTCTCACCACTTCTTGGAAAACAGTGGAAGGTGCATGTAAAGGTTAACTTGTTTAGTTTTTCATCAGTGTCGTTGGAAGTGATTGGATAGGGGGCCTCAGGCTTCTGCTTCTGCAGTGTTTGCAGTTGGGCTTCTTTTCACAATGCTGTGTTGGGTACAAGGGTGTTTGTTTTGTGATTCTGGAAAGCAATCGCCTCGTGACACTGCCTCTGGATATACTTGCTCCGCTATTAGGTTCACCCGGGGAAACTGCCAAGCTTGTTACTCCCTCTACCTAAGAACTGCTATTTCAAGTAGGCCAAATCCAACTCACATGCATTTTTAGAGTTGGGAGGAGAAACTTGTTTTGAAGAAAGAGTTTTAAGTGTTATTTTCTTCGACCAAAAAACAAACAAACAAAATAAAACTTGTAAGCTATGTCTCTTTCCTGTTACCTGAACTTCACTGTAGGACGTTCCTGCCTTGGAGGAGTTCCCAGTCTGAGTGGGACTTTTAAATTGGTGTCTTTTAAAGGATGAATAATAATTGAAAAGTGGAGAAGAGAATTTCATGGCAAAGTGCACATGTGTAAGGAAAATCAACTCTTGGAATGGTGGGAGAGATGGTATGGTGGGGAGTGGGGAAGAGAGAGGGATGGCAGAAGGTAAGGCTGGTCCTGGAGGCTCAGTTCAGGTTTTACAGGGTCTACTGTGCTGAGTATTTTGGACTTGATCCTGTGGGTAGGGGAAATCAATCAACAGTTCCTCTGGGTAGGGATAACATAATCAGAACCGTTTAAGAAAGGCAACTCAGGGAGCAGTGTGAAAGATTCTTGAGGAAAATTTATGAGAGTAAACTTAATAGTGATAAATATGAATTCTTCTTTTCAAAAATCAGCTGTACTAGCACCAGAGAGGTGTGACTTATCAGCTATTCATGT
This sequence comes from Equus quagga, assembly GCF_021613505.1. Classification (NCBI taxonomy): domain Eukaryota; kingdom Metazoa; phylum Chordata; class Mammalia; order Perissodactyla; family Equidae; genus Equus; species Equus quagga. The sequence goes on from NC_060285.1 coordinate 25,375,819, forward strand.
GAAAAAGACCTGAGGGTTTCAGTTGACTATAATCTCAATGTGAGTCAACAATATATCATGACTGCCAAAAAAGCTAACGCAATCTTCGGCTACGTTAACAGAAGAACAATGTTCCAAACAAAGAAGAGAATGGTCCTTCTGTTGTGTTCTCTACTCAAAGCATAGCTGGAATATTATGTTCAAGTCAAGATATTCCTATTTAGACAAAGCTGAGCAGAACTGGTGAGATCAGTTAGAAACCTCATTACATAATGAACAATTAACTTGGATATTTCGCCTATGAGAGAGGATTTATGGATGTTCAGGAATTGCTAGCATTCTTCAGATGTTTGAAGAGGGATTAAATGGACTCTGATGCTTTCAGAAGGCAAGATTATGACCAAAGAAAGACTTTCTTAAAAGCTGGATGTATCCAAAAGACAAAGTGAGCTCCCTTGAGCTTCTCATCCCATGAGATGTTTCAGCAAAGGCTGAATGATCCCCAGTGAGAGATGTTACAGAGAGGATTCATGCACAGGTTTAGAAGTTTGTCTCAAGACCCTTTAACATCTCATCCATCTCTGAATACACACAGATTATGCCATAGAGTGAGTAAATGCCTTAAGAACTTCCTTTACATCCAAACTCCTCCAATAGCAGAGGCCTTGGGTTTGGCACTGCTTAGCTAGTCATGCCAGTCTTCCTGGTAGCTAAGAGGAGCCCTCGATTTTGGTGTAATCTTTTTAGGGAGATCTCACTTCTTGCAAGGTGGGTGGTCCTTCTTCTTATTCATTGAACATAAGGAAGTTACTTAACTGTCAAAGAAAGGGCAGGCAGGGGAGAAAGAAATGAGTCCCTACTCTCTGAGTCTTTATTTTGTATTAATAGATGACATTTTATCTATAGTTTATAATAGTAGTAGATGCAACGTGGTAGTAAAAGTGTAGGAGTCCCATGTCTAGTCTGTCACCAGGTTCTCGTGGTTGCACCTCTAAGTTGGTTCTCACCTCCACTGTCACCACTTTAGTTCAAATTTCCTCACCTCACACTCAAACCTCTCAAGTAGCCTAAACAGCTCTCTCTTTAATTTAGGGGTCTTAAATTCTTCATTTGTAAATTGAACCAATGTGAAAAAGAGTAATATAAGGCATATATAAGTGTTTTATAAATGGTTAAGTACTACATACATGTTAATTATTATTAATGTAATTCGGTTACATTATTAGTGAAGTGGACTTTTGGGCCAGTTCATCCAGTCATTCAACCAGCAAATATTGGGGTGCTCCCTATGTGTCTAGCACTATCCCAGGCTCCAGCAATAGAGTAGTAAACAAACAGAGACATAAAATGCATTCTAAAGCCCAGGCAACTAACTTACAAATAAATTTTTAGGACACAAACCGTTTGTAAGTTAGGGACTTCCTGTACTAGCATTGGTTAACTGTCAGCGTTTCCAAGAGCGTCGAAGGTCTACGTATTTGCTTAGTGCCTTTGGACATTTAGTTAGAGAACAACATTAGTCTTGGTCACTTATAGTAGATAAAGTGAATATTAAGAAGTATATAATTTCTATTAAAGCAGTAGCCCCCTCGTATTCATAGACAGGCAAAATAGACTGGAAGGAATTACATTTAGAGAAAAATGAACAAATCAGATGTGTACAAAGGACAATTCATGTCTCTTATTCCATATTTAGTTCTACGTATCTCTTGTGCCTCTACAAATTCTTTTTAAACAATATTATGAATGTCAAGTACAAGATAAGGAACTAAGTTTTAAAAGATATTTTTAGATGGCAGTGTTCTTATCAAAACTGAAAAAAATGTATCCACCTACACCTTGCTGGTATTTGAGAATCAAGGAGGAATTTCCAAGTGATCCTAGTAAGAGGTTGCTCTGTAGGGAAGTCAGTGAGCAGAGTTAGGTTCCTGGCCCTCATCTGGATTCTGTATTTGGACTCGCCTTTATTCTTTTGATAAGAATAGAAACTCTTCATGATTTTGTATGGCAGTTTTGTTGTTAAGATTAATGGTTTTTTAAAAATAATATGCTTGGAAAAGTCTCTCTTGAAGTCGTACTCAAGATAGTTGAGGAGTTATAACATATTTAAAAGATTATCAGTTTGACATACTGTAACCAGAACTCGCACACACCCGTTTTCCAAGAACTTTATAAAACATGCACCAGGAACACATGGAAGGTCACGGCCAGGAGTTCATGCATGTGTTATTTCTGCTCCTTTTTAGCTCTCCTTCTTTAAAGGCCCACTTGATAAAGCATTTAGCTCCTTCTGGATGGTCTAGCAGGCGCTATGAGTGTAACCAGGAGGATGTTACCTGTGGAGCTGGTCCCTGGTACTGTTGTCCTCTAAGGCCATTTTAATCTTCTGGTCAGTTTCCAGCCAGTCACTTTGATCACTTCAATTGCTTAGGAAGACTGGGGTGGTGGGGGGATGATTCTGTTTCACATGTAGCTACTGAATATTTAGACTGCTGTGGCCTCCCCCACACCCCACCCCTTTGTTACCTTAGCCTTACCTGCCGGTTTGCCTGTCAATTTAGTTGGCATGTAATCGGAAATACTATTTTTTCATGAACTAAATAATACAATGACAGATTCTATGGAAATATGCAGATACATCACGGCATTCTATTCAGATGTAGAAGTGACTCTTTCTTCCCCTTCCCCACCTCCCCAAATAATGACTATGGAGCTGCAATCTTGCCTCCCTGTTTTACCATGATGGAGATGAGTGCTCAGGAGGCTACATAAATAATGCTCTCATAGTGAATGCATTGTTTTCCTTTCATACCACTATCTCCACCCATCAAATCCATTTTTTCCTAAATAGCTATTTGAAAGTACTGTAAGTCTTTTAAAATCCGAATATTTCTTAGTTTTCAGACAAATCTTGAAATGCATTTGGATTAAAAAAATAAAATGGGGAAAAGGAATGTTCAGAAATAGAGGTTAGAGTTTGTTTGACATCTTAGAGGGGAAAATGTCTAGAAAATATTTTCATCAGTGGCTTATGCATATAAATAAGACGGAGGTCATTTGCTACTCATCTAGAGTGGTACATGGTCTAGGAACTCTGTGAAATGAGACACTGTAGATATTTTACCTGGAGGATGAAAGTTAAGTTGGTGGCTGCCCTTAAATATTTGAAGGACCTCCTTGTTGGAGATAAAATAGGCTTTTTGGGGGTATAATTCCAAGACCAGAAGACAGATCCTAGCTTAACACAGAAGAACTTTTTGATAATTAGAATCATCAGAAAATGAAACATGCTGCCCAATGAGGGTATGAGATCCAGTAGAGGTTGGATGGTTATAGCTATTCCAGAGGAACTTCCTGCATTGAGGAATTTTGGTTAAATGGCTTTATGTTCTCTTCTGATTTCTAAAAATATTTTGAGTTATTTTCTAACACCACTTTGACAGATCTCAATTTTCAAGAATTAAGGGACCACTGAAATCCTATGCATTATTAATTTTCTTATTCAGTTTTGTATCCAGAGTACCTAGCACAATGCCTGATGCAAAGTACCTCCTCAATAAGTAATGGTGGAATTAATAAATAAATGATTTTCGTTAAAAAGCTTAATGTTACATAGACCTGGGATTTTAGCCTATATAATCATGGCGTTTGTCATCACTTAGAAACAAAAATGACACTGATATAAGAGACACAGTTAGAATTTATATTAGCCAGGCTTGCAATCCATCCAGGTTGGACACATCTTTTTCTTATCTAAAATATAAGAAAGAAACGTTTTTATTTTATTTTGTTTTATTTTTTTATTTTTTTGAGGAATATTAGTCCTGAGCTAATGTCTGCTGCCAATCATCCTTTTTGCTGAGGAAGACTGGCCCTGAGCTAACATCCGTGCCCGTCTTCCTCTGCTTTATATGTGGGACGCCTACCACAGTGTGGCTTGCCAAGCAACGCCTTGTCTGCACCCAGGATGCAAGCCAGCGAACCCAGCGCTGCCGAAGCGAACCTGTGCACTTAACTGCTGCGCCACCAGGCCGGCCCCAGGAAACATTTTTAGAATGAAATGAGATTTAATTTATTTCTCCTTGGAGATCAGAATTTCTATTGTAGGCTTTCTTGCTCTGTAAGCCCATTGGCTTAAACATCCTGAAAAATTCTGTAATTCCAGCTCTTCTCTATATGACCTCTACTCTGGAGTAGAAGGAAACACAAAGTAATTTTATAGTATTTACTGTTTTCTGTCTTTATGAATCATATAAATTAGGCCACCAGTCTTTCAGTTGAACTGGTTGTACTTCACTACATGTAGGTCAAAGTAGAGAAAATAATATCCACTTTTTATTTTTAAGCTGATTACCAGCTTTTATTTCGTAAGTCTCTCCTTTAATTCAGCTTTCAGTTCTCTTCCTTAATTCATCTCTTGCAACTAATCCTTATATATCAGACCGGAACTTAATGGGAGAAGGTGTATGGGATTCATCTCTACTGGGGAAGCTTTCCATGGTGTCGATTAATACCTATCTTCAAGGTCTCCTACGAGTGAAGGGCGAAGTGGCCCTGTGCTGCCTAATACAACTGTAATAGCAAATATTTGTCTGTGGTTTAGGGAAGGCTGGGAGGTTCTTTTGAAGTCTTTTTGTTTGGTAGCCAGGATCTCCCCACCAGCGTAACAGTGTTTAAAGTTAGATATTTTTTTTTAAACCTTAATCAGAACGTTTTGGTTGCTCCTGATTAAGTCTCCCAAACGAAAAGTTGAAAGCACACGCTGGGGTAAGTTTGCATTATGGAAATCCCCCGGTGCGCACACACAGCTTCAATGGGAAGCTAGTTTTAAAGTCAAACTAATTGCCAACTGTGGTTTTCTGTGGCACACAGTCAGGGAAAGTGTTTATTTTTAACATATATATATTTATATATACATACATGCATTTTTATGTGGAAGATTAATTGAGGGGATAAACAGAGGGGAATAAAACCATTTTAAAGCCTTTAATGTGAAAAAATGGCTAAAGCCTTTTGCCACAGTGGATGATTTTCCTGGCACTTGGTCTTGTCAGGGTTTAAGAGTTGTATTACTCTTAAAGAGAGGGATAAAACAAAAAACTGTGTGTTTGTAGAAATGTATATATAGCTGGGTAGACATAGGATTCTTCTGGATGTTAACAAATGAGTGTTCATGGTTTATCTTTTTTCTAAAGTGACTAGGTTTTGTAAGTAAATTGGATGACTCTTTTAGTGCACTTCATTTAAAGGAATATCTTAATTGTCTTGTGGCACGAAAATTCACTTTTACTATATGCATAATTTTACATTCTGTATTAAAGTACCTTGATTACAATTAAGTGACTGAGGCATAGAAGTCCATAGCTCTGTTCTGATCACATGCAGTGATAGTGAAATCCTGGGAACCTTCCATTCAATAAGTGAAATATCCACCCAATGGATATGTTGTAATTTCATCCACTTTGAAGAAAACAAAAAAAAGAACACCTGCAACATTATAATTTCTGCTGTTAAATACTGAGTTTGCCTCCAAATACAACAAATTATATAGAAAGCAATTTCATTTCCAAGTTTCATTTGCTCAAGGGGAAAATCTCAGATAGAATCCTCTACCCTTTAGAGAGGAAGGGGAGCTGAGGTAGGGAAGAAATAAGAAAGCAAGAATAATTACATTTAAGTATTCAAACTGATTTCCTTAAAATCAGATAGGTTTTTCCTTTTGTCTCACTTCTGACACTCCAAAAGTTGCAACATTGCAAGTTATCAATTTGAAATGGGATTTCTGCTTCTGCTTGTGAAGGATTAAGTGCTATAAGAATTACCCTTCTGGGGCCAGACCGGTGGCACAGTGGTTAAGTTCGCACGTTCTGCTTTGGCGGCCTGCGGTTTGCTGGTTCGGATCCCAGATGCAGACATGTGTATTGCTTGTCAAGCCATGCTGTGGCAGGCGTCCCACATATAAAGTAGAGGAAGATGGGCACAGATGTTAGATCAGGGCTAATCTTCCTCAAAGGAAAAAAAGAAAAGAAAAGAATTACCCTTCTACATTAAAAAACTAAAAAATCAGAAAAAAAAGTGATACACTTGTTTTCAGACATTGAACAAGAGGCAGCACAAGACTGATCTCCAAGAGAGAAGAAACAAACATGGTGAGCCCTGTGACTGCCCCAGCTTACTGAGGGCACATTTCTAAGCTACGGCACAGGAAGGGGAACCCAGAGTCCAGCGGTTTCACTGAGCCCAGGAAACAAGGATTAGTGCTCAAGGAGGCCAAGGCAGCTAGAATTTGTGGGACAGAATACTGGAGATGAGGGAGCTGTATAAAGAGAGAAGGCCAGAGATCTGCACAAAGTTCTCCTCCTGTCTTTGGGTGAATACTGAGCTGCATTTATGAGTTAAAGCTCTACAAGAGTGGAGAAAGAACCCTCAGAAAGTAGTAGCTAGCTGAACAATTCCTAGTATTCCCACAAGGGTGGGAATACTTCATGTTCCTACCATCCAAAGTGGAAAGCCCTCATAATTTACAAGCATTGGGCAGAGTCCTCAGAAGGGTCCTCAGATGGCCTTGAGAATGGGGTTAAATTAGCCCTAGAATAAAGGCTAGACTGGATTCACCCTAATAAAAATCAAAAAGACCCTCAAAAAGTGTAAACTGACACCAAGTAAATTAACTTCATGTCAGAACAGGGTTTAACCCTTCTTAGAGAAATGTATCAAAATCCAGCAACTAACAGTGTAAAATTCACAGTCGAATGTTCATTCAAAAATTAACAGGCACGAAAATATGATTCCTGACCAGAAAAAAAGTCAACTAATAGAAACACACCCAGAAATGACACAGCTGGTAGAATTAGAAAACAAGGGCATTAAAGCAGCTATCATAAATATACTCCATATGTTCAAGAAAATGCAAACATATTGAAGAAAAAAATGGAAGGTATAAAAAAGATCCAAATAGAATTTCTAAAGATTGAAAATGCAATATCTGAAATGAAACTATACTGCAAGGGATTAACAGCAAATTAGATAGTGCAGAAGAAAAGATCGGTGAACTTGAGAGCATAACAATAGAAACTACAAATGAATGAAGCACACAGAGAAAAGAGACTTGAATAAAAAGAGCATCAGTGAACTGTGGGACAATATTAAGTTGTCTAACATTCGTGTAATTGGAGTCTAAAAGAAGAATCAGAGAACCAAAAAATACATATATATTTGGAAGAATAATAGGCAAAATTTTTCCAAACTTGGTGGAAACTATACATCCACAGATCTAAGAAGCTCAATAAACCTCTAGCAAAAAAAAGCGTAAAGAAAAGCATACTGAACACAGTTGCCAAGGTAACTCAGTGAAGAAAGGATAGTCTTTTTAACAAATGGTGCTGGAATAATTGGACATCCGTATGCAAACAAAACAAAACAAAAGGAAAAAAACCTCAGCAACATCAACACTCAGTTTATACCATATAGAAAAATTAAGTTGAAATGAGCTATGGACCCAAATGTAAGAGCTAAAACTATAAAACTTTTAGGAGAAAATATTTATGACCTTGAGTTAGGCAAACCTTTATTACGTGGGACACAGAAAGCATAAATCATAAAAGGAAAATATTGATACATTGAATTTCAAAGAAATTAAAAACTTTTTCTTTTAAGACACTGTTAAGAAAATGAACAGACAAGCCACAGATGGGGAGAAAATATTTGCAAATCATATATCTGAATATATGTTTATATGTCAGAATTTATAAAGAACTCATAACTCAACAAGAAGAAAAACATGAACAAAAAACAGGCAAAATGTTGGAACAGACACTTAACCAAAGAAGAGTCATCAAATAAACACATGAAAAGATGCTCAACACCATTAGTCAACAGGGAAGTTCACATTAAAACCACAATGAGATACTGCTCGCATTCACTATCAAGGCTAAAATTAAGAAGATTGACAATACCAAGTGTTGGTAAGGATGTATAACAACTAAAACTTTCATCATACATTGCTAGTAGAAATGCAAAATTGTACAACCACTTGAGAAAACAGATTTGCTGTTCCTCATAAAGTTAAACATGCTCTTTTTCTACTACCCAGCAATTCCTCTCCTAAGTACCCATGAAAAGTCACATGTTCTCACAGTGACTTCTCTGTGAATGTCCATAGCACTTTTATTTATAACACCCAAAATCTGTAAACAACCCAAAAGTCTAATTGATGAATGAGTAAACAAACTGCCAAAATTCTTCAATCATTTCTTTCTTGTTTCCATTTCCTTGTTCCCTATTCTTTCCTGAAAACTTTACAAACTGTCCCTTATTCCATCTAGGCTCTCAAAAGTCTTCTGTGAGCCAGCCAAACCCCCAGATTTTTTCTCAGTCTTCTTTCTTGTCTCCCAAATTGCATTTGCCATTATTAATTACATTTTCTTTCTTTGCATTCTTGTTTTCTTTGGCTTCTATGATAATGAATTTGCATTATTTTCCCACATTGCTCACTGGTCCTTTTTTTGTATTATTTCTAGCTCGTTTCCTTCTTCTGACCTCTAACCATGGGTGGCCCCTAAAGCTTAGCCTTTAGTTCTTAGTTTTTGTTCTGATATCCATTGGTTGTTCTGCCCCTGCTGCCTCCACTATGGTTCAGGCTCTTCTCTTTGCCAGATTATTCTCCTAAAGGGAAACTCTGATCATTTCACTCGCTTGATCACCTGTGTAAGACCTTCAGTCATTCTATGACCAAAGAAAGTTAGCTGTGATATAATGGCAATAGCACTGAAACTGGACTCCAACAACCTGGGTTCAGATACTAGCTCTGCCACTTACTAGGTAGGTAACCTTGGACAAGACAATTAACATCTTCTCAGAGTTTCTGATCTGAAAAATAGGAATGAATAATACTACACCATAGTTTTACTGTAAGGATGAAACTAGATGAATAAAAATGAAGGCAGTTTGTAAAATAAATCATTATTAATCATGAGTATGATCTTTCAACAAATATGTGTTAACTCTTACATGTGCCAACATTGGCTATACACCAGTGGGCAAGCAGACAAGGCCCTCAGCACTGATGGAGCCCATAGTCTAGAGAGGAATAAAAGCAATGAAAATAGACATGGTAAGTTCTAAGTCTGGAAGAAATAAGAAGTGTTGAAGTGCCACATAAGAAGAACATCTCATCTAGTCTTGCAGTGGAGAGGAATGGTGAAGAAAGCTTTCTGAATAAAGTGACATCTAAGATGACACCTAAAAGGTAGGTATGAGTTGACCAAGTAAGGGAGTGGAGCAGTTGGTGGCAATGGCAAAAATGTGTGAAAAGTATTCCAGGCAGGGGACTAGCATGGGCAAAGGCTAGGAAGGAGGCAAGAGCATAGAGCTTTCTAGGAACAGAAAGAGGTTCAGAATGATTGGTGTGCAAAGTTTAGTACAAAGAAGGGGAGCAGGTGTTGGAAAGGAAGGACGGTGAAAGCAGAGAAAGCATGCATGCAATTTCCTGCATAGGTCAGGCAAACAGAAGCTATCGATGATCCAAGATGAAGTAGAGGGCATTCTAAACTGTGGGCCAAGCATGGTGATAGGAAACAGAGCTGATCAATATCGGGAAGTTACCCAGATTGACAGACAATCAGCATCTGAGGGGACTGTCAATGAATACTAGCCACTGGGCTGCATTCGCTGGTAGGGCTCAGTCTCAAAGATGGGAGATTGGCAAAAACAAGGCAGGTCCTCAGGAAAAGGCTATACACCAATCGATTTTATTTATAAAGAGCAGTGATTTTTCAAGGCATTTCTACATCTGTTACCTTCTTAAAAGTCTTCATTGCATCCCTGTGACTTCCTTGCATCGCTGTGGGCCAAGCAGAAACAGGTATCATTAATTACTTTTGTCAAACATACAGTTATTCACATCCATTAATAGAATAAAGGTGGCACAGTTAGTCCCATCCATTATTAGAATGACAAGTGGAGGAGGGATAAATCACATATATTTTCTTTAATCCTACATGTTGAATTTAACTTTAATCCAGGAATGGCTAGCTGCTAAACAAGTATAAAGTGGGTTGTAGTGGAAAAATCATTAGATTGGAGGTCAGGAAACTGGGTTCTATTCTTATCTCTATCATGAACCTATTGGTTGACCTTTGACCAATCACTTTAAGCACCCCGTGCCTCAGTTTCCTCCAATTGGACTAGATCATTGATGGAGAAGGACTCTTCTGGCACTCAAATCCTAGGACTCCAAGTACTGAGGGTAAAGGAAAAGCTAGGACTCCAAATGTATTGGAGAATTTTTTATGTTTATTTTTAGCCCCAATCTTTATTTTTATTTTGGTCTTCTGTCTTGTTTCTTGTTCTTCCTTGCAGTTCTGTCATTTCCCTGCCCCCTGAAGATATTTAAGAGGCTGCTTTTTCGTCACTTTAAAACTGTAAATATGCCCTTGAAACATGCAAAGAGGCTTTTGTGTACTTACAAATCGAGGTTATTATCGTACAAGTAAGTCACTTGAGTGCACTGCATTCCTCGGCTTGCTCCATTGAGAGCTTTATTAGGTTATATTGTCCTATCTTAGAAGGACTGGGTGAGTAGATAAGACTCTCCCACTTTAAAAGGCGGCTATCTGATGAAACAGGGTACCTAATGCTCCAGAGTGTAAGCGAAAGGATCTTGGTGCTGCCTGAGAGACAGACACACTTCTCTAAGACAAGTAGGTGCTCCACTTAAAGTGGCACAGTCAAGGACAAATGTTCTAAAATTAACCCAGCCAGCTGCTCCGCCACAGACGCCCACCTGTCAATTACGCTGTCTTCTCCTTGTCCAGCCTTCTCGCTCCATGAAACTAGAACTCTCCTTACTGCAACCCTTTAAAAGCCTGAAACCTCACATACTTTCCAAAAGGTTACCTATCCATGAAAGCAGAAAGCCTGTTTCAAGAACATATTAGGGTACATGTACTTATCTCAAAGAATTTATGCTCTTTGAGCTTTTAAACTCAAATACCTAAAACTTCAACTTACTGGTGCCAGCAACTGGCTTCAGAAGTCAACTGACATAAAACGTTCCTTGTTAGTGAGGTGGCAATACAAAACTAGAGGATGTATCTGACTAAATTTTAGGAACTTAGTATGAGAGTTTTCAGTTTTGAGATAGCTTGATAAACAGCAGAAATAGAGACAAATATATCAGTTTCTATGTTTAGGTCTAAGGTGTGTCATCAACCTAACAATAAACAGAACAGTTGTCAATGTGTAGTAACAAGGTTCAACTGAATTAACCAGATGCTGTTTGTAAACAGCTCGTGAACAACCACGTAAAAAAAAAAGGATGGCTTTATAATGTAATTGGAAATGTTTCTCAATATAGATTTTATTCTAACCAGGCTTAGAGTAAGAAAGAAGTGTGATTATTTTTCTTACATAGAAATGGTTTTTACTGTGGAGATGATTTGTGTTTTTATTAGATTATATTAGGTAAAAGTTCCAGGGATTTCTCTCTAAATGTGTTGTTGTCATTCTTTCAGTTGGTGTAAATTTATTACTGAAAACACGTTATTCAAATGTGACACCAAAAAGTACTTTAATATTGATTAATACTAAATCCATTTTTTCTATAAAATAAAATTTTATTAGCCATGTTGGATATGGTATAAGATTAGCATACAACTAAGATATTTTGTAAGATGCTAAAGTTTATTGTGAAGTTCTACGCACCTAGTATATTATCTTATGAATAAAATGCACATTATGTGAATAAAATTTTATTATATTTATATTAATCTTATATCAGAAAATTAAAGTAAACCTTCTTAACATGATTCTACATTGACTCACTCCTTCGGTATTTATTATTGATAATCTATAAGACCTGGTATTAGATGAGAATACAAAGATGCATCAAAAAACAGCATAAACATAAAAAATATAAAGTAGAAGGTTATAATAGGTATCAAAAATTATAAAGAAATTTATAGCAAGCGTTTGCCTGTATATTAAAAGATACAAATACTAAAACAGAATTATTGAATAAACCTATAAAGTTCAGATGATTATATTTTAAATTATTCTTCATATTTCTAGTTTGATATGCCCCATAAGAAAACTCATTTGTTTTTCAAGCTTTTTATCAACTAAATGTTGATCAACTAAATCTACACTTCTAGCTTTCTTATAAAATTTCCAGTATGTCATTTCTAGGATATTTCTATAAAAAAATAAAGGCTTACCGAGTTACAGTTTTATAAATTGTATTTCATAAAAGTTAAGCTGCCTTGGTTTTTAATTTTTTATTGCAATAACATTGGTTTATAACATTATATAAATTTCAGGTGTACATCATTATGTATTTTGATTCTGGTAGATTACATCATGTTCACCACCCAAAGACTAGTTACCATCTGTCACCACTCACATGTGCCTCATCACCCCTTTTACCTTCCTTCCTCTCCCCTTCCCCTCTGGTAACCACCAGTCCAATCTGTTTCTATGTGTTTGTCGTTGTTTTAATCTTCTACTTATGAGTGAGATCATATGGTATTTGACTTTCTCCCTCTGACTTATTTCACTCAGCATAATACCCTCAAGATCCATCTATGTTGTCACAAATGGCCAAATTTCATCATTTCTTATGGCTCAGTAGCATTCCATTGTGTATGTATACCACATCTTCTTTATCCATTCATACCTTGATGGGCACCTAGGTTGCTTCCAAGTCTTGGCTATTGTGAAGAATGCTGTGATGAACATAGGGGTGCATGTATCTTTATGCATTCGTGTTTTCATGTTCTTTGGAAAAATACCCAGCAGTGGAATAGCTAGATTATATGGTAGATCTATTCTTAATTTTTTGAGGAATTTCCATACTGTTTTCCATAGTGGCTGCACCAGTTTGCACTCCCACTCGCAGTGTGTAAGGGTTCCCTTTTCTCTACATCCTCTCCAACCCTTTCTGTTTCCTGTCTTGTTAATTATAGCCATTCTGATGGGAGTGAGGTTGCCTTGATTTTTCAGACTTCAGCTTTCAGCCAGGATGCACTAACAAGAACCAGACTAACCCTGCTGCCTGAAACAACTAAAAAACTGGACCAAATATATGAAACAACTGTTTTCAAGTATTGGACATCAGGCAGCAGAAGAGAGTGACCATTGAGAGTGCAGAAGCAAATGAGGTGAACCCTATGATTGCCCCAGCTTATTGCCTAGAGAGTTTCCGAGGGGGACAGGAAGGGGGGCATGCAGGAAGGAGGAGCCTAATGGATTTTCTGAAATAAGGAGCTGAGAGTCTGGGAAGGCCAATGTGGCTGGAGTTTGCAGGGCAGAGTACCAGAGAGGAGAGAGATGCGCTGGGAGAGATCGCCAGAGATCTACAGGTGGTTCCCCTCAAGTCTTCAGCTGAGTACTGATCAACATATATGTGTAAGAAAACCACCTGAGGCCAGAGAAAGAATCACCTTAAAGAATAGAGGGAGCAAATCCTCAGAGGTCACGTGGGACCACGAATAGTCAGCCAGAGTGGAAAACCTTGTAATTCAACTTTGTAATGCATCAGTAGAGTGATTTGAAAGATATTGCCTCAGTGAAAGGGCAGAATTAGCCCTATACTAAAGGATGCATTGGTCCTACCTAACAAAGCTTAAAAACATGCCTCAAAAGTATAGAGGTATTTCCAAGTAACTTAACTTCATCCTCCATAAAGCTCAAGAATAAAAAAATATCCAGCACTCAACAAGGTAAAATTCATAATGTCTTGCAGCCAATCAAGCCATACAAAAGGTGGAAAGATATAACCTATAAGGGTAGAAAAATAAATCAATAGAAAAAAATCCAGAAATGACGCAAATGCTAGAATTAGTAGTCATGGACATTAAAAGTTATTATAACTATGTTTCTTGTGTTCAAGAATGTAGAGAAAAGATTGACCATGTTAAGAAGAACATGAAAAACATGGCAAAAATCCAAATTGAGCTTCCGCTGTTGAAAAATACAATGTCTGAGATGAAAAATACATTAAATGGGATTAGTAGATTAGACACTACAGAAGCAAAGATTTGTGATGTTCAATGCATAGTAATGGAAATGATCCAATATGAAACACAGGGAGAAAAAGACAGAAAAATCAATCAATCAATCAGTGATTTAAATAAGTAAATCAGTGAGCTGTGGAACATCTTCAAGCAATCTAATATAGGTGAAGTTGGAGTCCGTGAAGCAGAGAAGGGAGAGGAAGGGAACAGAAAAAAAAAATGAGAAATAATGGCTGAAAGTCTTCTAAATTTGATCGTAACTGTAAGTCCACAGATCCAAGAAGTGCAACAAACCATAAACACAAGAAACAAGAAGAAAACTACCCCGAGGCACATCATAATCAAATTGTTTAACAAACAAGAATAAAGAGAAAACCTTAAAAACAGCCAGAGCGAAAAATGACATATTATGTACAGAAGAACAAATATAAGAATAACAGCTCTTTGACAAAAACAATACAAGCCAAAAGACTGTGGGACAGAACGCTGAGAGCACTGACAGAAAAAAATTGTCAACCTAGAATTCTATACCCAGCAAAAATATTTTTCAATAATGAAGATGAAACATAGACTTTTCCAGATATGGAAAAGCAAAAAAAAAAAAAAAGAAAGTTCATCGCCAGCAAGCCTACATTACAGGAAATGTTAAAAGAAATCCTTCAGAAAAATGATACCAGATGGCTATCTGGATCTACACAAAGCAATGAAGATCATCAAAAAGGGAAAATAGGTGGATATTTGTAAGACACTTTTTTTCTTATTTTTAAAATCTCTTTAAAAGACAATTGACTTTTTAGAGCAAAAATATTAACAATGTGTTGTGCAGCTTATAATATATGTAGAAGTCAAATGCACGACAATAAAAGCACAAAGTTTGAGAAGAGGAATTGGGAGTTTACTGTTGTAAGTTTCTTCTACGTTAAGTGGTAAATATTACTTACAGATAGACAGTGTTAAGTTAAAGATGTACACTATAAACCCTAAAACCACTATTTTTTAAAAGAAAGAGTTATAACTAATAAATAAAAAATGAAATAAAAGGGCTGCTAAAATATTCAATCCAACAGAAGGCGGAAAAAGAAAGGGAAGAGAATATAAAACAAAAAAGCAAGATGGTAGATTTAAACACAACCATATCAACAATCCGTTAAATGTAAAAGGTCTAAACACTCCAATTAAAGGCATACATTATCAGATTGGATAAAATTTTTTAAAAGACACAACTATGCTCTCTAGAAGAACTCCACATAGGTCTTAAATGAATGATCTATGGTTCCATTTTAAGAAACTAGTAAAGAAGAGAAAATTAAACCCAAAGTAAGCAGAAGAAAGTAAATAATAAAGATAGAAGCAAAAATGAGGTAGAAAAACAATAGAGGAAATTGTTGAAACCAAAAGCTGCTTTTTCTGAGAGCATGAAGATGTCTAGATTTCAAAAACCATTAAAGAACAATTGCAGTTATGATCCTCGAGCTTCCATTTTTGGTAAATAAGAAAACTAGACCAGAAACCATGGAAAAGATCTAATATTTGTATATGTTTGGGTGCTTGCCTGCCTGATCTGTTTTCTTAAGAATATGAAAGATCATGGGGCCGGCCCTGTGGCCAAGTGTTTAAGTTCAAGTGCTCTGCTTCGGTGGCCTAGGGTTTCGCCGGTTTGAATCCTGGGCGTGGACATGGCACTGCTCATGAGACCATGCTGAGGAGGCATCCCACATGCCACAACTAGAAGGACCCACAACTAAAATACACAACTATGTACCGGGAGGATTTGGGGAGAAAAAGCAGGAAAAAAAAAAGATTGGCAACAGTTGTTAGCTCAGGTACCAATCTTTTAAAAAAAAAGAATATGAAAGATCTGTGTGCTACTGAAAAGAAGGAATCCATAAAGCTGTTTTGAAATGTATTGCATACTTTTACATAGGTATTTATACATATGTGTACGTGTTCACATACTTCTCATTAAGAGTGCAGAACTTGTGGTGAGAACATCTTGTTTTCTTTATTCTTCTAAACTCTATTCCCTAATTGGCTTCTCCTTTCTCAAAATGTTATTTGGAGAAATCCTTTATCCATTTATTCATTCAACATAATTATGAAATGCTATAATATGCCAGAGACCGTGGGACATGCTGGGGGCACAGCTGTTAACCAGACAAGATCCCTGCCCACTGAGCAGCATCTAATGTGTGATACAGACAAGTAAATAGGCAGTAACAGTGTACTAGCGTACAAGTGCTGTCATGGAAAGAACAGTGCCAGGGGAGTCCGCAGGATGGGTAATCAACTTGGACCTGAAATATTTCTCAAGCTAGCAGCTAAAAGAATTTTTTTTAATGTGATAACCAACTTTATTGAATTATTATGATTCAACATGGGCAATGAAATTCTAGGTGTGGAGCAATATGTAAAGTATAAGTTCAATACTGAAAGAATTTCCTGACTGTTACGTACCTAATAGTTACTCTTTTTCTTATTCTGTTCACACTGTGTTAAAACTTTGTTGAAATTTTCATCTCAGAGTATAAATAGGACATAGAATGCTATTTTTACTAATTCTCAGTATTATTGAGAATTTTTTGTAAGTATTCTAGATGAGGAAGAACATACAGGTGATTCTAACCTGTTTGGAACTTTTTAAGGATCTCTTTGTTATGCTGGGCATAAGAAATGGTAGAACTTAAGCCAAGAATCCAGAACTTTAGGCAAAGTTTGAGGGGTTCCAGGCTTAGAGAAGTGAGGCGAGAGCAGAGAAATGTGAAGATTCCAAAGATTAGGTAGGAAAGGGTCCATGATTCATTCAGAAGCTCAGTGTGTTTTAAAATTATGCGTTTCCTTTAACCCATTGATTTCATATTTGGAAATGTATCTTCAGGATATTATTATAAACTGCTACATTTAAGTACAAGTTTGTTTATCGTAGTGGGTTTTACTGAAAAGTTAGAAACAACTTAGATGCCCAACAATAGGCTAAATAAATTGTCACATCCACACAATGGAATTCTAACCAGGTTTTTAAATTATGTAG
The DNA here is from genome assembly GCF_021613505.1 of Equus quagga. NCBI lineage: Eukaryota > Metazoa > Chordata > Mammalia > Perissodactyla > Equidae > Equus > Equus quagga. The sequence goes on from NC_060285.1 coordinate 25,392,838, forward strand.
CAGTGTTTCTCAGATTTTCTTGTGCATCAGAATCACCGCCAGATCGCTGGGCCCCACCTCCAGAATTTCTGATTCAGTCAGCCTAGTATAGCGTCCCAAATTTGCATTTCTAACAAGTTCCCAGGTTGATACTGATGCTGCTGGTCCCAGGGCCACACTTTGGGAACCACTAATGTAGATTTATTTTATTGACTTGGAAAAATATTCACAAGGTTTTGTTAAGTTGAAACAAAGCTGTTTACATTGTATTCTACATGTATACATGCAGAAGTTTAGATGGAAACATATCGAGTTGGTATCCCTGGTTGTCTTTGGAGTGGATCACATTGTATATTCTTGTCTCCTACATTTTGAGTGACTGATTTTTCTATAATGAGCATAGTATTCATCACTAAAACATAATCAAATTTCTTAATTTAAAAAATAAGATCATGAAGTCCTGGCCAATAGCACTAACCAGCTGGAAATATCAAACTAGGCTTGGTCCTACTTACCCTCTGGCTTTTTTTTCCCCCTGAGGAAGATTCACCCCAAGTTAACATCTGTTGCCAATCTTCCTCTTTTATTTGAGGAAGATTCAGCCTGAGCTAACATCCATGCCCATCTTCCTCTATTTTGTATGTGGGTCATCACCACTGCATGGCTACCAGCAGGTGGTATAGGTCTGTGCCCAGGCACTGAACCTGGGCCACAGAAGTTGAGCACAATGAGCTTAACCACTAGGCCATGGGGCCAGCCCGTGGGGGCTTTTTTAACTGTCTTGTTAGGAGTGTATATTCAGAAGCAATCACAGATACAGGCACTGTGGTGGGCCCATAGATACATCCTGTTCCTGATGGGCACAAAAACAGAAGAGGCTGATATTATATGGAGAGCTTCTACACTTTTTCTTACTTCATTTTAGTAGTGCCATACAGGCTTCTTCTGGGGATATTTGAAGAAAAACTGGGTGGGACCCAAAGGGCGACCTGCCAGAAGTTCGAAGCATCTGGATTGGCGCACTCTTTGTTTCCTGACTCAGGGTAGATCCATTTCCCAGGGTATCAGATTAAGGCGTCTCCTTTCTGGAAAAAAGATTTCATGGTTTAAATTCCCGTTCACTTTTGTGTCTGTGGCACTGGCTGTCTCCTTTCCAGCATGCAGCCTCAGGGGTCATGATGTCCCTTCCCTGCTGATATCAGCATGCCAACTGTGGTGTCATGCACACCAAGCACAGAGCCGCCATTCAGCTTCCACAGTCTGGGTTCAGGAAGCAAAAGAGCTTCTAAGTTCCTACAAACCTTGACAGATCTTCCTTTAGCCTTGAATGTGCTGAACAATTCTCAGGGGGAGGCTGGGACGGGGAGGGAAAGAGAGGGAACTAGTGTAAATGTCAAGGGTGAATATGTGTCAGGAACAGAGGGAGCAAACAGTTGCCTCCAATGTTCAGGAAAAGGAAGTGTGGGCGACAACGTAGAGAAGTACGCCATAGACTTTTCAGTGGAAAACTTATTTAGTTAGCGCTGGTTACCCTTTCCCCATGTCCTTGCATTACTGTGGTTGATAAACTAGGAGGGAGCCACGTCACTTATTTAGAGCAAGATTTCTTTACAAAGGTCTAATAGAATGCCAGTGTTTGGCATGTCATATTGAAAATAAATCTTACAATGGATTCAATGTTTTTTATTTTTTTAACGATTCAAAATATGAAATCATGTTCTGCTTTAGGCTATTGTTAAAAGAAAGAGACATTACTTCTACACTGACTTTCCAAGAGGTGACATAGAATTTGTTGGAAAATTGTATTCCATAATACGTTGCTTTCCGCCAACTTTACGTGTGAATAAATGGCGCTGAATATTGTTTAAGTTACAGCTTTTTCTAAGTTTTGCAAGTTCGAAACTAGCGAGAAATGCAGAAATAATTAGAAATACTGGTTAATGATTCAGTTATTTATAACTGTTGTTATAATACAAGTTCTTGCCTCTCACTTGTGGTCCTATAGCATGAATTTATTATGTGAACCTATTTAGGACCCTGAAAAGGAAGTTATATGAAATCTTCACCTATTACTTGAGTGCCAAGAACAATGTTCTAATTAATTTACCAAAAATGTATTGAATACCCACTCTGTGCCAGGCACTGTCCTGGGATATATCAGCCACTCCGCTCAAGAAGTTCACACTTTAGACTGGGAAGACAGTAAATCGTCAAACGACCACAAATCTAATGTGTCCCGTGCTAATAAGCACTAAGACCCAAAATAGGCAGTACTATTTTAAAGCCTTTGTATTTTATTGAAAGAAATGGGAGGTTTTTGGGTGAGGATGGATTTAAGCAAGGGGGTGACATGATCCAACTTTTGTTTATAGAGAATCAGTCTGGCTGCTGGGTGGAGAATGAGCTGTGGGAGGCCAAGTGTCCATTGAAGTATTACCCCCTCCTCAAAGTCATATTTCATTGATGACAATTCTCTACCATTAGACCTGGAGATATGATCCTATACAGCTGATTCTTGCCTTTTCACACTTTTGGTGTAAAATTGATTTCTAAAAGGAAATTTTTATATCCAAAGTATCCCTTAAACAATTTTTTTTCTTTCTGGAAAGTGACTTTTAGATACTTTCTCTTGAAACTGGAGTTTATCCAAAACCTACTTTTTGTTTTTTTTTAAAGATTGGCACCTGAGCTAACTACTGTTGTCAATCTTCTTTTTTTTTAAAATTTTTTTATTCTGCTTTTTCTCCCCAAACCCCCCCAGTACATAGTTGTATATTTTAGTTGTGAGTCCTTCTTGTTGTGACATGTGGGATGCCGCCTCAACGTGGCCTGACAAGCGGTGCCATGTCCGCGCCCAGGATCCGAACCAGCAAAACCCTGGGCTGCTGAAGTGGAGCGTGTGAACTTAACCAACTCGGCCCCAGGGCCGGCCCACAAAACCTACTTTTTAATAATTACTTTACTTTCATACTACTTGGTTATGAAAATGTTCATTTTTTTGTGAATAGAGTTTTAAAATATCTTTAAAAAGCCAAGAGATACTTAAGAATTTTTCAGCGGAGCTTTGTGTCTCTTATCATATAGGTTAATGAGCTTGCTTGGGATTTTGTTCTTTTTTTTTTTTTAAACCTGCATAATCGGGTATAACAGTGTTGGTCTCTTTATAATACTGTTTCATGTCATAAAGTATTTTGGAATTCTTTTCTTATATTCCTTGGTTTCCACTGGCAGTGATTTCCTCTTCCACCAACCTCTGCTTCCCCAAAGTAACAGATCCACTAGAGAATTTTGCACCACCCACCCCAGGGCCCTCTTTTATAAGCCCTCACATAATGTATAGGCTCACACACATGCCCGAGTCCACCCCTTCTGAGCCTTCCACTCCCCTGGTTTCCTCCTCAGAACTAAAGATTTAAATTGCTTTCAGCGTCTATGTATAACCTATACTTTGCATTTAACTAAAAGTGCTGTTAACTAACTTGATCCAGCTCTTTACTCACTGCATTTGGGTTTAAGTGACTTTTGACTAATTTCAGAAATCAAATCTACCCTCAAAGGATTGTATATTTACTACCAGCAAAGCTATTCCAAATACGCGCCGCAGGCTTGGAAGACAGATCCAGAAAAGGAGAACCAAGCATATGTGTAGCAAAAGGGGCCCCAATTAATAACTGATCAGTCTTTCAAAGAGTCACACCTCCTTTAGAAACATAAGAGCCTGGATCTTGATTTTGCAATTGCTTTCTAACTGGTCTTCCTGCTTTTATTCTTCACCCTTTACAATCCATTCTCTTCACAGAAGGGAGTTATCTTTTTTAAAAAGGCAAATTGGATCATATAATTCTCTGCCTATGACCTTCCGGCAGCTTCCCACCACAGTCCGAATAACTCCCACGGGCTTTAAAGGGTTCTATTCAGGATGTGTCTGCATCAGCTCTGTCCTCCTCTCCAAATGCTCTCCCCTTGTCCCGTGGACTCCAGTCACACTGGCCTTGTTCTTCCTTGAATAAGCCAAGCTTAATTCCACTTCACGGCCTTCAAACGTGCTGCTCTTTCTGCCAGAACGTGCTTCCTCCAAGAACTCTGCACGGCTGCCTCCATCTCAAGAGTCGGTCTCTGCCGCTTACTCAATTTACACTTTTTCTGCATCCAAACAGGCAGCACATCTGTTCCTTGGAATAACAGGGCGACTCTTCCTCAGGTGTGATCAAGGTCAAAGTACCTCTTATCTTATCACTTGCAGATGACAAAAGGTATAAATCAAACCAGGACTATGTGGGGTAAACAATTCAGGATTTGCACACAGTCTTATGCACACATGGTATTTCTTTTTTCTTTACAGGTTATTTTCAGAGCTTTGTCACCACCGTATGATGTGGAGAACCCTTACGGTGCGAAAGCGCAGGAGCAGCTGAAGATCACCAACCTCCGTGTGCAGCTGCTAAAACGACAGTCTTGTCCCTGTCAGGGAAATGACCTGAATGCAAAGCCTCAGCATTTTACACACTATGCAATCTATGATTTCATCGTCAAGGGCAGCTGCTTCTGTAACGGCCATGCTGATCAATGTGTACCTGTTGATGGCTTCAGACCCATCAAGGCCCCAGGAACATTCCACGTGGTATGTAACCAAGTGCACACCTATGAAAAACAAGTCACGAGTTCCCTTCAGCTTTGGGCGTTGGTAGTCTAAGTTCCCTTAAGGTTGGTCTGTGCTTGCATAGTACTTCTTCCTTCTTCCTCTGCAATTCACTCCTCCAACTCGTACCCATCCTAGAAAGTGCCTACTAACTTGTGTTTTAATCTTCAATTTTAGAATTATAGTCAAGTATGATAACCTGATTCTTTGGAAAGCATCCATGTCAGTTTTGAGTACCAGGACCTTCAGATATAAAGTGTAAGATGAGCAGTAGGAGAGGTTGGCATAATCATATTAGTGGCATTATCACACAGAAGCCAGCTTTGACGGTAAGGTAAATGGGGACCATTGTAGAGTAGATTTTAAAGTGGAAAAAATAAGAACCTCAGTTTAAAGCCTTGTCTCTTTTGCTATCTGGCCAATAGAATGAATAATAATTCTCTGTGAAGAGCGGCCTGACCCCCTCTCACCCTAAGGCAGAGTTAAACTCTCCTCCAGGTTCACATGTCTTGTGCTTTCCTCTGAACTTTTGCTTGTCTGCATCTTCCAGGAGATCCTGAACTCCTGAGGACAGGGCCTGTGTGACCTTTGTATCCTCAGGACCTTGTGCATTACCTAAGCCAGAAGAGGGTGTTCCGTAGGTGTCTGAATGATAGCAACATAGGCTTAGAGAGATGATGAAAAATTACAGTCTTGTTTGTCCTCATATGACCTTCTTCCAAAAAAGATACAAAGTGGCCCAGATAGCAGGCACCTTGTTGGGCTGCATCCAGAGCTCCGGGTAGGAGTAGGCAAGGAGAAGGCAAGTAGGAGAGCACCTCAATTTTTTAATTTTATATTTTGCTCTGATACTTCTCATCAAGGCAAAATAAAAAAATAAATAACATTTAAAAGGCCTCAGAGCATCTGACTAGGACAGTGGCCAGAGAGTAACGAAAATAGAAACAATGCTGTTACTTCAGTGAATCTGGGTCTCTCCAGTTGAAGAAAATGCAACATTCATTCAACAAACACTAGTTTCCAGACACTAATGGGTCTTTGAACTAATATTGCTTTAAATAAAGGATGGGATAATTTGGTATATCTAAGTTAGTTGGGTTCAGGTATGATCCAAATAGAAAATAACCCAGAGATTCTAGAGACATGTCAACCTACTCGACTGTAAAACTAGAAAGTTTTTGTGAAGTAGAGTGCTAGTAAATTTTTGTCATTATATTTAAATGAATTAGTGAAAAGAGAACCTATAGGCGCAATGGACTGAATGGTTGTATCACCTCAAAATCCGTATGTCGAAACCCTAATCCCAGTGTGATGGTATGTGAAGGTGGGGCCCTCTGGGAGATAATTAGGTCATGAGAGTGGAACTCTCATGAATGGGATTAGTAGCCTTAAAAGAAGAGGTCAGAGAACTAGCTAGCTTTCTGCCCGCCATGTGAGGACACAGTGAGAAATTAGCAGTCTGCAGCCTGGAGGACAACCCTCACCAGAACCTGACCATGCTGGCACCCTGACCTTAGACTTTCAGCCTTCAGAACTGTGAGAAACAAGTCTCTGCTGTTTATAAGCCACCTAGTCTTTAGTACTTTGTTGTAGCAGCCTGAACTAAGATGCTGGCCTTTTGTCTCCTCAACTGTCTCTTATAATTCAGGCCTTATAGAATCACTTCAGGGTCGAGTCCTGAGCAAAAGGACAGACACAAGCCTAGAGGCCCCCATAGCATGGCCCAGAGAAGCCATATTTGTGGGGTAAATGACCTGTGAGACAACCTGAATGGCTCTTATCAACCAAACTAAATTACCAGGCTCCCCAGAGACTTACAAAACATTTATCAGTATACATTTAAAAGGAATAGTTTTGTTTTCTTTTACTTTTTTAAGTCCTCTGAATGTAAACTGTCAAAGAGTGAGCAATGCTTTCTAAGGCTAAAGTGAAAATTCTAGAAATTCCTATTTGTTCTGCTATATTCAACAAGGGATAATTACCCCAAGTTATGAGACTTTTGCAAAAGTCTTGAAATACAAGAATTCTGTACAATCTTCTGCCAGCAAGAAAACTGTCAATCCATGAGCCCGAGCCTCCGGGTCTGCGCCTGCTGGCCGTCTGCTTCACTCTGCCACTACCCGCTGCATGCTTGCTGCCCACCATGGCCTTGCAGTGCTCTGGCTGCATCCTGTCTGGGGTCCTGCCGCCCTCCACCCAGGCCTCGCTGTGGCAACCTCTGCCAGATCCATCTCGGTGGGAGATGGGACCCCCAGATCCCATCCTAGGAGTCACAGGAACCTGTAAGAGAGACACCAACAGCAAAAAGATGAATCTAGGAGGTGGTGCCTACTGCGATGATAATGGAAAGCCTTACATGATCCCTAGCTTCCGGAAGGCAGAGGCCCAGATTGGTGCAAAAAAAATAGACAAAGAATACCTGTCCATTGTGAGACTGGCTGAATTTTGTAAGGTTTCTGCAAAATTAGCCCTGGGTGAGAACAGCAGAGTGCTGAAAAGTGACCAGTATGTCACTGTGCAGACCATTTCTGGAACTGAGGCCCTAAGGACCGCAGCCAGTTTTCTGCAAAGATTTTTAAAGTTCAGCCGAGATGTCTTTCTGCCCAAACATCCTGGGAAAATCATACACCCATCCTCAGGGACGCTGGATGCAGCTACGTGGTTATTGATACTGTGACCCCAAGACTTGTAGCTTTGACTTCACAGTGCTATGAAGGACACTTTAAAAATGCCAGAGCAAAGTGTTTTTCTCCTGCATGACCATGTCCACAATCCCAGGCGAGTGGACCCTCATTCTAAGCAGTGGAAGGAAATAGCAACGGTAGTGAGGAAACAGAATCTCTTTTCGTTCTTTGACGTGGCCTACCAAGGCTTTGCCGGTGGTGATGGTAACAAGGCTGCCTGGGCAGTGCGCCACTTCATTGAAGAGGGCATTAATATTTGTCTCTTCCAATCCTTTGCCAAGAACGTGGACGTATATGGTGACTGTGTGGGAGCCTTCACTGTGGTCTGCGAAGATGCTGATGAAGCCGAAAGGGTGGAGTGAGAGTTGAAGATCTTGATCCGTTCCACGTATTCCAACCCTCTTCTCAAAGGGGCCTGGATTGCCTCAACCATTCTGACAGCTGGATTTGTGGAAACAATGGTTGCAAGAATTGAACGTCAGGGCCAACCACATCATTAGCATGAGAACTCAGCTGGTCTCCAACCTCAAGAAGAAGGGTGCTCCCACGACAGGCAGCGCATCCCTGACCAGATTGGCAGGTTTTGTTTCACAGGGGTAAAGCCCGAACAGGTGGAGAGGCTGACCCAGGAGTTCTCCACCTGCACTGCTGTTCTTTTCCTTAGGCGTGAAGGTGTATAACTAGCCTAGATTTTCATCCTATTCTATTGCTTGATTGGCCATCAACCCCATCCTATCGGGATTTACTTATTTGAAGAATGAAAAATGTAATTTACTGCTCATCCCATACCCTCACCTTTCTTGGCAAAGAATAGCAGAGAGTAGGCAACTGCATCTTATTTCAGCATCCTCTTTAATGATTGTTTACTTGTCTCCTCTCAGGATGTTGCCTCTGCCTGATTGGACCGTGTACCTTCGTTCAGTGAGGTTGTGCAGTCACTCACCTCACATAATAGGTCAGGCAATGCAGGGTAGAACCAGGAAAGAGGATGCTCTTGGCTTTGTTTTTAACCTTTATGAGCTGCCAGCTGGGCTTAGGCTTCACCCTTCAGAAAGATAACCTCCATCTGCTCTAATCACATAGACATTTTTTTTTTAAGATTGGCCCTGAGCTAACATCTGTTGCCAATCTTTTTTTTTCTTTTTTTTTCTTCTTCTTAAAGCACCCCCAGTACATAGTTGTATATTCTAATTGTATGTCCTTGTTCTGCTGTATGGGATGCTGCCTCAGCATGGCCTGATGAGCGGTGCTGTGTCTGCACCCAGGCTCCGAACTGGAGAAACCCTGGGCTGCTGAAGCAGAGTGTGCCAACTTAACCACTTGCTCACAGTGCCAGCCTCTAATCATGTAGACTTATTGCATTCTGGTTTCTCTGTTACAATAAAGTTAATATAAACCCCCCCAAAATAAGGGGAAAAAACCCAATCAACCTATAAAGAGGATCTGCATAGCCAAGTAAAGGGGATTAGATAGTTGTGTTTTTCCATTTCAAAAGGATGTCAGAATGAGAAGTCTTCATCCTAGAAGACCCTATAGGATGGAAACCTCATTTCCTTGCTAATCTCAGGCTGCTTTGAAATGGGAAGCAATTTCTTTTTAAAATAATACTAGTTTTGTGACATCCTGCTACCCGGTTTTCGTATGGGTCTCTACCTCTGCAGGACTGGTGGTATCCCTGGTGCTGTGACTGCAGCATGTCCCGAAACCAGGCAAGACCAAGTCAAACCTGGTGCTGGGCCAGGTGAGGGGCAGGAAGCAGGCTAACTGGCCAAAGCTATGTTGGCCTCCAGGGATCCAGTTGCATGAGAATCCTTGCTGGCTGTACTCCCTTAAAAAAAAAAAAAAAAAAAAAGCCATAAGCAATTGGACCAGCAGAGGCTTAGGGTTGGAAATGTGAGTGCTTCTGGTTTGAGATTTTTCCCATCTCTAAACTTAGGTGCATTTTATTTTTATGTATATTTTTTATGGATTATAAAGAGCTGGTATTAAATTTGGAAATGGTTGCCTCTTATGAAGGTGATGTTTTTATTACTATGATTGCTTACCTGAGCAAATTCCACATTAAAAGCATAGACGTTTTCATTTCCTTTTTTGTTGTTGTTGTTGTTGTTGTTTTGGTTTTTTGGCTAACTAGGGAGTAGATGCCCTAAGTAGAAGTTACATGGGTAGTTGGTAAAATAGCAAATGTTAGTATCATTAGGATGTGGTATAGACGGGGAAGTCTTGATTAAATGTTCAGCTGGTGCTTTCTAGGTCTCCAGCCCCTGCTCAGTCCTACAGAAATGCTTCTCAGTTCAATTTTCCCTACCACCAGTTCAAATTTCCCTCCAGAATTTGCAGACTTTCTATTGTCATGAAGGAGGCAATCGCTTGGGATCGTGTTGATACATTTATCAGTGGGATAAGATCCTCCTGGAAAAAAAAAGTTAGAAAATCTCTTGCAGGATAAGCTATCCAAATACTGCATCTAACTGACATCAGTAGCTAACTTAGAATGTGCAAGTGTGAGAATAGCGTGGGCATAGGAAAATGTCAGTTTGTGAGGTGACAGATGAAAAACCAAATAGCTCTCAATTATTTTATTGAAACTCATTCAGGTGTATTTCCTAGTTAAAGAGGACTATGAATTATTTCATATCATGTTTAGATCATTCTCACATGCATCCAAGACATTATTTTAATCAATATTATAACCACCCAAAGTTTAGCCATGTTTTCCTATCTTTACTCAATAATTTCTCAACCACTTTCCAAAAAAAAAAAAGGCATAGTCTTTTTCTTCATTAAGAATATGGCCATAAGGTCAATTGTCCTCCCACATTTGTGTGTCTGTGAACACCATTCATTATACCTATGCAGCTACAAAAACTGGATTCACAAATTGTGCCTGCAGGATGGAAGGATAACCTCTTAAGAAATGCTGTTCTTTCACTAGTCAGCTCGTCATGGGTATGCGGATAGGAATCGAACTTTCTTTAGCACAGTTTTTCTTTATAGCAGTCATTCTCAAAGTGTGGTCCCTGAACCAGCAGCATTAGCATCCCCAGGGAACTTGTTAGAATTACGAATTCTCAAGCCCTACCCCAGACCTACTGAATAAGAAACTCTAGAGATGGGGCCCAGGAAGCTGTGTTTAACAAGCCCTCAGGTGATTCCAGTGCTTGCTAAAATTTGAGAGCTGCTGCTTTATAGACTATGCCAATTTATCTGCAGTTTATATTGTGAGGATGAATAATTAATGAATCTGATTTTGTGGGCTAGAATTTTGGATGGCTGATGATAGAAGTTAATGGAAATGACACTTAGTCTGTTTCTTTTCTTTTCTTTTCTTTTTTGTGGTGAGGAAGATTGGCCCTGAGGTAACATCTATGCCAGTCTTCCTCTATTTTATAGGTGGGACATCACAGCATGGCTTGATGAGCAGTATGCAGGTCCACACCCAGAATCCAAACCCTCAAACCCTGGGCCGTGGAGCAGAGCATACAAACTTCACCACTACACCACCAGGCCTACCCCTTAGTCTGTTTCCTAAGCTAAAAGGGGTCATTTTCCTTTTTTGGGAGAAGCGAATAGGAAAAGGCATGAAGTGGGGTACAAGTGGGCAGCCTCATTTACCTTAAAACACTCCTCCTGTGTCTTTTAAAGTAGTACCATCTTTTCCATGTTTCCCCTTCTTCCCAGATCCATTTCCATTTATCCTTCACCAGTTCAATTTTTCCTCATCTGTTCATTTTACTGGAAGGCAAAACAGCACAGTGATTAAGACCCCAGCATGGAGTCGAATAAACCTGAGTTTGACTCACCACAGCGTTTACGAAGTTACTCAGTTTCCTATAAAATGAAGGTAGTATCTACCTTATATAGTTATTGTGAGGATTAAAATAATATGACAGCCAGTGTCTGGGATATGGTAGACACTCCTTACACCGCTGTTATTATATTGTATTATTGCAGCCACTTCCACTACTTCTCCCAGATACACTTCTTCCCCAATAACAACAAAAATAAGTCATAGCTTATGTGCTGTTTGACATGTGTTCAAGGCTAGGGGTCTTGTGGCAAGGAAAACTACTTTGACTCCAGCCTGCTGGGATCCCAGAAATTATGTGAAGAGGAGATCTTAAGCTTTCCCTCTTTGCAGCTGGAGAAGACTGATTTAGTTGTCTTTTTCCTAGCAGCTGGTGATTTTACAGCTGTTGGATGATGGGTGGTAAAAAGAAGGAACATGGAGAGTTTCATGGTTTTACTAAAATATCATCCACTGAATAACACAGAAGCCTTAGAATACGGGGAGAATTGTTTAAATGCCTTGAGGTACACTTGGAAAGGTGGATTTTTCTTTTGTAATCAGAAACTCAATAGAAAAGAGTGTCAGTACTTTGACTGATATGTTTTAAATCTAAGAGCAAACATTGAGACCTGTGGGTTTGAGGAAAATGTTAGTTAGCTGCCTAGCTGTGTAAGGCAGGTTTTAGAATCATTCATATAGTTTCATTACAAAAGTTTTTCTCATCTGAACCTGAATGCATTTATTCATGTATTTATGTTTGCACATCTCACATGGCATGTTTCATCAATTCAGAACGGATTTAAGACCATGGTTTCATCTTCTTTTTAAAAATTCTTTACTGTACTGTGAATAAGCCAAAAATAATCATTAGAAAGCTCTCGCCTCTTCAAGGTATTAAGTAAAAGGACCATGGGTTTAAAAACAACCAATAAAGTTATTAAATAAGAATATTAATCAGAATTTTAACACATTTTTATATAGCAAAACATACATTCATGTTTGAAATGAACATCTGTAAATTAGTCTTAGGTCTTCTCAGCATTGAAAAAAATAATCATCATGGATTATAAATACTACTAATAGTTACCACTTATTGAATGCTTGCCATGTGCCAGGTCTTGTGCTAACATGCTAGAAATGTCATTGAGTTTAATCTTCACAACAACTAGACAATGTATCACCATCATTTTCTTTCATAGATGAGAAAGTGAGGCTTGAAAATGTTAAACGACTTCCCCAAAGTTAAGAAAGGGTAGAGCCACAGTTTAAATTTGCCTGTCAGACACCAAAGCTCAGCCTCTTTTGGCTATTGTTGTGCTGTTAAAGACTTAGATCTGAACAGGGTTGACGTTATGTCAAGAACAGAGAAAAAAGAGGAGAGAAAGGACAGAAGGGGCAAGGGAGAGGGGGGTGGGCTCAGAGGATTGATTATCATGGTGGCCCATGGAATCTAAACTGAGCAAGGAGGGAAATGACACGAGAGAGCGAAGAGCATTCCCACCACCGAAGACTTACTGCTTTATATTTTATGAAGCCCTTTCCCAGGCGTTGTTTCACTTGACCCTTACGACATCCCTGGAAGTTAGGGATTTTTATTTCTGTTCTGCAAATAAAGGCAACTGAAGTAGAGAGAGATTAATTTACTTGCTTGAAGTCACAGTGATAGAGTAATTAGTCCACACTGAGTTGTTCCTACCCCACCTCCTCCCCCAATAGGCTACCAAGAAAAAACTCTTATTAAAAAGACTCTTCTTGGCGCTGGCCCCGTGACCAAGTGTTTAAGTTTGCACACTCTGCTTCGGCGGCCCAGGGTTTCACTGGTTCGGATCCTGGGTGTGGACATGGCACCGCTCATCAAGCCATGCTGAGGCCGCATCCCACATAGCAGAACTAGAAGGACCCACAACTAGAATATACAGCTATATACTGGGAGGCTTTGGGGAGAAGAAGGGAAAAAAAGGAAGATTGGCAACAGATGTTAGCTCAGGTGCCAATCTTTAAAAGAAAAAAAAAAGTATTATAAAGACTCTTTTTATAGGGCTAGGTAAGCTACCTAAGTCATCTGCATTTTAATATGGAACCAGAAATTATCATTGATTCTCTCTTCTCTTCCATTCAACAACTAATGAAATGGACCAAAGGGAAGAAAGAAACAGTGAAAGCAATAAGTCTGGATTATCTACAAAGTAAATAATAATAAGTGATCATCTTGTGGGGGGATACACATCACCTTTGATGGGCATCTTTGGTTTTATTAGAAAGAGATATGGGTAAAGAAGAGATAAAACCAAATATGGGCATTAAAACCAAATATATCCATATTTGGTTTTGTTTATTACCAAAGTTTACTTCCATCTCCAGCTCTCAGTCATATCCACTGCTGATGAAAGGCAGCAGCAATCCTGATCATTTACTTGTCACGTTACATTTGAAGGAATGGGTAATCCTATCACCAAAGGGGGCACAATGTTCTACTCCCAATCTTAACAAAATATAAACCCTGCCAATTGGATACAGTTAGTGTGAGACCATCCTCAATCCATTTGAAAGTCTTGCTCTTCCTGTTTCAGTGTTCCTGTGTTATTATGGTATAGCTTTGCCAGTAGTCCCTTGGCAATGAGTAACTACAGATGCCGTGGAATGTGTACAGAATGTTGATTATACTTCATTTACTACCGTATGTTTCCTAGTAGAAGGGCAAGGCAGTGAAATATGTTCATGGCTGGAAATTATTAGTGTTTTGACTGTAAAACTTCCCAATGAATCTAGCCATATTTTTTCTCTATAGAGAGTAACATACTTTCTTTTAAAGGCCAAAGTTGCCTGAGATTACTCTTTTTGTTTGATGATTAGGGAACCAGAATACTTCAAATCTAGAGGCATTACAAAATGTTTTTTATACTCATGAAAGAATTCCCTGCTGGGTTCTTTCAATTCCCAGAACATTTAAATATTTATTTATAGGCCTTTGACTATTTCACAGAGATGTTAAAGGATAAAAATACCTGAAAGCTAAAATGTTGGTGTCAGAGCTGACATCTCTAAAGGTGAAATATAAGCCAATAGAAAAGTAAGATTGATTCTCCAAAATGTAATATTTATTTATTCAACTTTTCGTGAACGTGCTTTGCAGAAATGAAACACATCTATATTTAGGTCAAAATTGGAGCATTGTGAAGATACAAAAATGAGGGGTTTTTAACAGGATTGAGCTGCTAGTCCTATAAATTTGGGAAGAAGCAACTTAAATTTGACATTTTTCTTACTAAAAAGTGCTCCTCAGATATTCAAGGCATATCTCACAGCACATTTTGTTATGAATATTTCCTTGTCAGTATAGCATTTTTGGTTCCATCCTGTGGATAGCTGTGAGATCTCTGGGTCTAGAAGGCCCAGTCTCCGAGTTTCACTGCTAATATAATGGTAGGGGCTGGGGTGGGTGGGGGAGGAGGAAGCTACATGGAAAGAGAAAAGCTGAAGTTACAGATAAAGATCTCACTTCTGGTTCGCAACCCCAGGTCTCATATCTCTATGGTATTTCATTTGTGCCTTGCCAATTTTGTAAGAGCTGGAAATGTACTTCAATTTGTCCTAAAACAATTACATTTGGTAGAAGATAAGATGTAATTTAAGCCCTTATTCCCTCTTACAAGAATTTTTAGTGACCAGACATATAAGGTTAAAATAGACACACACACACACGTGTGTAAATATATCTTAGTTCTTCCACAAAAAAGAGAAAATTCGCAGCCATTTCAAATTGTGAGGAAAACAAGGTCTGTTAATCTTGGCATTCAAACCCTTAATACTATAATTAGAACAACTGGTGTATTATGTCTTAGCAATGTAAATATTTTAATGGAATTAAAGAGTACATATGTGGGGATATAGGACTAGAGTATTTGTTAACTCATAATAAGATTATTTTTAGTCATGGAATTCTGATATCTTTTTAACTCTTCTCTCTAGCTGTTTAGATAGAAGGAGAAAACTGTGGTTTCAAAACCTAAAATATATTTTTAGCTTTCGGCTCACATATTAGAAATGGAAAAAATGATTACATTTGTTCCACTATTAAATATTTTACATATAATGCAAACAATTATGAAATTCGTAAGAGTAAACACTGATCAAGTGTCCTTTGTCTTTTATTTTTGCGTCTCTAAGGGCACCATTACGACATGTAACTTAGCTGGCTGGGTCAGCTCTTAGAATTCCTGAAGGGCAGTGGTTTCATTGTTTCCCACATAACGCCCTGGTAGACATTAAAATTAAAAAGAACATGGGATCATAATATTTCCATATGCTGAATAGAGGCTAAAGATGGAGTTGTAACATATTTATCTTTTAATTCTCATTCACAAGTTAATTCAATTCTCATATATAATAAAAAGAGAACTTAATTCTGTGGAATTACACAGGAGTAGGAATAGTGAAAATACATGGGTTCCAAACTTTGCCACCTCACCTCACTAATATGCAAAGCCAGGAACTACAGCCTATTT